>NW_020327983.1:0-29894 GCF_001858045.2 Oreochromis niloticus | reverse complement strand
CTGTTCTCTCTGCTAAATTTTCTCTCTACTGTTTTTCACTCTTGGCTTGCTGCTGAAAGTGCCGGCCATTGAAGCAATAAAGAGTGCATATTTTGCCTCACCTGAGAACAAACTGACAAACAAAGAAACTCTAATTCACGGTTTGATTGTGATTTCCCAGCCGGTCTCTCCTGCTCTGCCTGTTCTCTCTTCTAAATTTTCTCTACCTGTTTTCATTCTGGGCTTGCTGCTAATTGTGTCAAGCCAATAAAGAGTGCATATATTCTCTCGACTGAAGAACAAACTGTCAAAAAGACAACTGTTTCAGAAAAAAAAAAGTGAATAATAAAGACAAAACATCTCCTGGTGTGTACCACTCTTATTTTATGAACATATTTTCTAAAGACTAAGAAACACTTGTGTAAAAATGCCAAGGAAGCAGAAAAAGTCACAAGCTGCAAAACAACGCTGGAAGAAGTTCCATGAGATTCACAGTGTACCAATATGTGAACAAGCTGAGTGTGATTTTCCTCAGTGCTCTAGAAGACAGTGTGTCTGCAAAGACCAATGCTGACAGTGTCAGGCAGGTCAACATGTTCCTGCACATGTACAACAGGTATCTATGCTGATGCTGTAAAGAGTGGACTGCAGCATGATTTAATGAACAACATGAGGTGTCAAGTGCCCCACAGGTGGGTTATGCTGATTTTGTGAAAGAGGCTGTCACAGTGATGTGGCAGGACCATCTCATGCAGAAAGAGTGAACCTTGAAACCAGCCCTCTGTAACACATGTCTGTGCATCTCACAGCCAGGCACATCCTAATATGGAGACTCCAGAAACAAGCAGTGCACATGTAACTCACTCACATTTCTTGCATTCCTTCATGAGAATGAAAACATGACTACAGCTGACCTTAATCTGGTCTTGGATAAAGGTGATGTGATGTACAAAGAGGCCAAGAAAAGATTTCCTAAAAATATTCATTTGGCAACCGATGAGCTGCCAGACAAAGTTGATGCTCGCAGGTCTATGTATCATGTCGACATGACACAGCCTTCCCGGTATGGGACATTTGAAGAACCTCCAGAGGAAGCAGTAGATACCTTTCTCAGCTTAGAAGCAGGACTGAGCTGCTGTTGTCAGATGTGCAGTATGCCTTACTGATTATGAGTGGATTGTGTATCGCAGTGTTCAGATCCACATCAGGCAAATATGGTTCTTTGACCACACTCCAGAACACCCAGTGGTCTTCCTCTACCACTACAGTCACGTAATCGTGGTACAGCTGTGATGCTGAAATTCACACTCCTCAGTGACATGATTAAGAGGCTCAAGATTCTTATGAAGATGGAGATATCACTCTTGTAACTATGAGCTGAAGCCTGTGCAGTTTACAGTATGAGCACAGTCAACCTGAGTGATACTATCACAGACACAGTCTGCAGACCAACAGCTGCCACTGCTGTGGCACCTACTCACTCTGATAAACTGTTGATGAAGCAAACCTCTACTCAAGGAGAAACACAACCACTGAGAACATCTTCAAATGTCCATTTGTACGCCACTGTGAAACAAAAAGAACCTACTCAGTTCACAATACATGAAGCTCAGAATGAATCTAATATACCAACTGAAGAACTATGCAGTGAATTAATTTCTTCCATCAATGATGCTTTTTCATGTCAATCAAATGCTGCAATAAAAAATGTGCTGCCTGTGATCTTTCTGATAGTTTTACAAAAATCTGAAACTGAAAAGTTAATAAACAACAAGGACAAAAATGAAAAGAAGATTAATGGTCAGAGAAACCCAGAAATCAGAGAAAGAAACCAAAAAGGAAAGAACGACAAAATATGCTTCAAATAAAGATACAAAGAAAAGAAAAATCTTGCACAAGCAGGCATATAAAAACAATCCTGAAGTTAGACAGAAAAACAATATATGAAAAGACGTTATTGTGAGAATGCCAATTCAGAAGAAACGTCAACAATATATTAAAAGACGTATGTGCTGATGTGAATTTAGACAAAAAAAAAAAAGCTATGTCACTAAAAGGTATCAAGAGAGCCCAGAATTCAGAGAGAGACAGAGATCTCGAGTGACTCAGCGTTATGCAACGTGACAACATTCAGAGTAAGACACAGACAACTAATGAAACAACTAATGCGAGACAGGTATCAAAGTAATCTTGCATTCAGGATTATGCACAACATGAGATGTGCCATGAAAATAAAAAGGAAATACAGATGGTGAACAGACAAACCCAAGAGAGTGACAACAGTGTGATCAACGAGGCCATATCTGTGTTCAAATCACAAATCAAAGTTGGACCATCATACCCATGTACTGTATGTTTCAAGGCTTCATTTCCAAACCAAGTGCGACCCTGCACAAGGTCAAATTATGTCAAAAACCCACATGGTTGCAACATGTTTGACAGGAAGTTTGTTCATGTTTGTGATGAAAACTGCAGAAATGAGCAGTGCAATGTGCCTGATGAGAGAAAGAGAGAGTGGATTTGTCACACCTGCCACAATCATCTTAAAAATGGATCCATGCCAGCACTTGCTGTTGCCAATAAACTGGAGCTTGCTGATATTCCACCTGAACTGTCTGATCTCAACATACTGGAGAGACATCTCATAGCCAAGTGCATACCATTTGCCAAGATTATTCCTCTTCCCAAAGGCAGACAGAAGCAATTAGAGGAAATGTGGTCTGTGTCCCATCAGAGGTACAGGAAACTGTTGAAGCATTGCCTCGATTGAGAATTAATTCTCAGGTGATGAGAGTAAAACTGAAGAGACGCTTGTCTTACAAAGGTCATCAGCTGTTTCAGACTGTAAGCTGGTCTAAACTTGTGCAAGCACTGCATAAACTCAAGCAGATTCATCCACAGTATAAGGATGTGAGCATCAGAGATGATGCTGAGCTGTGTGATCCAACACTTCCTGATGAAGATGATGAGGATGAGATGATGAAAACATGAATGAGGACGATTATGATGAGGCTGATTTAATGGAAATTGACAGCTGTGAGAAAAATGCACTGAGTGAAGCACAAAATAAAATGAACAGGATATTGACATGTTACCCTGTGATGGTGAACAATCACATGAGCAGATGAGAGATGATTCAGACCAAGCAGATGGACTGACTAATGGTGGTTTTGCACTCGAGTCCTGTTTGCAGCCCCCTGATGTGGCTGAGGAGATATTATGTTTCAGTGAAGGAATCTACTCTGTTGCTCCTGCAGAGAGAAACAATCCAATAAGTTTTTTCAAAACACCTAAACTGGAGGCCATGGCCTTCCCTGTGCAGTTTCCTACAGGCCAAAACACACTTGATGAAAGAAGGCTGATCAAAGTATCCCCAGTGGGTATTTCAAATCAAGACTTTTCTGCATTGATGATCGTTTTGCCAAAGACACAAACTATTTGTTCTTTGCACAGTTTGTGACTGAAATACACTTGGCTACTTCCAGCATGACATACAGTTAAGGAAGGCAAAGCCTTGACCAGAGATGGGAGAAAATAACCTCAGGCATGTTACAAGATAAACATGAGGTGGAGAAACTGGTGCGAAATAAAGATGCAGTGAGATTCATGCAGCCTCTGAGAGGAACCCAGCCTATTGGGAGAAAACAACAAGAGATCTTTTTGCCATGATCAGACAGTTGGGAACTCCCACGTTCTTTTGCACATTTTCAGCTGCTGAAATGCGCTGGCCTGAAGTGATTGAGGCAATAACAAGGCAGCAAGGTGAACAAGTGAATTTTGAAGGACTCGACTGGTCAGCAAAGTGTGACATCCTGAGAAGCAATCCTGTCACAACAATGCGCATGTTTGACAAGAGAGTTGAAGCATTATTCAGAGATTTACTCTTATCTCCTGCAGAGCCACTTGGCAAAGTCATTGACTACTTTTACAGAGTCGAGTTTCAGCACAGAGGAAGCCCACACATACACTGCTCCTGTGGGTAGAAGGTGCTCCTGTGTTTGAGGAGGATGATGAGCAAACTGTTGTGATTTTATAAACAAATACATCACAGCTCAGCTGCCTGATCCACATAAACAACCTGAACTGTACAAGAAAGTAACAGAAGTGCAAAAACACAGTAAGAACCACACAAAGACGTGCTTTAGGAGTTTAAGCTCCGGGTGCGTTTTGGTTTTCCTAACCACCCTGCAATGAGACAATGATCACAAGACCAAGTGAGGATGATGAACTGGAGGTAGAAACAGCAAAGAACAGCTCAGACCACTGAACCAGCTACTGAATGAACCTGAACTGCTTCCATGAGTTTAGAGCAGCTCTGGCAAGATGCAAGTTGACGCATGCAGAATATGAGAGATACCTGAATAAATGAACACAAGGAGTACGATCATACTAAAGCGTGATCCAAAGACTCTTGGATAACAGCTATAATCCACATCTGCTTGAAGCCTGGAACAGTAATATCGACATAAGCTTTGTTCTAGATGCTTTCGGCGCTGCAAACTATTAATGAAATATATATCAAAAAGAGGGCGGGCTATCTGAGTACCTGAAAACTGTCATTGAGAACTCCCATAAGGACAGTGTAATGAGTGCGATGAAATGAGAGCCGTCATGCAGGCATATTCAAAGAAGTGAGAGATCAGTGCGCAGGAGTGTGTTGCTCGTGCATGTGGTCTTCACATGAAGCAATGTTCACGTGCTGTAATATTCATACCAACTGATGATAATCCTGTGAAAATGAGTCGTCCCCTGTCAGTTCTGGACAACACACACTGAGTCTTCCAATGTTTGGATGACATCTTTGAATGACAATACAAAGCGAGACCTGAAACACCAGAGTATGAGGAGATGTGCATGGCAGACTTTGCTGCTACTTGCAGGATTGTCTATGGCAACAGACAAAAGGTAAAGATGTTTTGCCCCTTCTCAATGAGATGGGATTTGTGCAAAGGCGCAAAAACGATAAGCCTGCTATCATCAGATTTCACCGCTGCTCACAGGAAAACATCCTGAGCAATATTACGTAAGACTTCTTAAACTGTACCTTCCTCATCGTTCAGACCACGAACTGAAAACGCCATCTTTGCCAACCTATCAGGCTTTCTATGGTGCTGCTGTGTACAGCTACCAGGTACTGACCGTCTTGAGTACGTGCAACACATTGTCAAAAGAAACAGAGAGAAATATGAGAAAACAGTGAGGAGATCGAGAGCGCTGTGAGGAATATGAGCAGAACAGAGGTGTGACTGATGAATGGTGTAATCTGGCACCTGAATCAGATCTCGTAAGGTTGCCACTTGTTGAACAAGAAAGAGAGCGAGACAATGAAATGAACAGGAAGACGTGCCGACTACAGCCGTCAGGCTGATGCTTCAACAGAAGTCAGAGCCATCAGGAACCCCCTGCTATTGATCCCACATTGTTACGTCAGATGTTTCAGAATCTGAATAAGAAGCAAGCCTCCATATTTTATGCAGTTAGAGACTGGTGCATTAAAAGAGTCTGTGCTCTAAATCCGGAGCAGTTTTTCTTTTATATTAATGGTGGTGCTGGAACAGGAAATCACATCTTATCAAATGCATTACTCAGAGCATCTAAGATACTGAGCAAAGTGCCCAGATATGCAGACGACATTGACATATCAAAACCACTGTCCTTTTAACTGCTTTCACTGGGACTGCAGCATTTAACATTTCTGGAACAACACTGCATTCTCTACTCAAGCTCCCTAGAAGCTTAAAACCTCCCATTCAGGACTTGGCAATCAGCTGGATGAAGTCAGATCAGAACTTTTGAATGCTGAAATAATCGTCATTGACGAAGTGTCTATGGTGTCAAGACATCTCTTTGCATATGTAGATGCAAGACTCAAACAGATCAAAGGGACTCGGAGACCCTTTGGAGGCATGTCAGTCATTGCTGTTGGAGACTTCTATCAGCTACCCCAGTGCGACAGTCTAAACCTCTCTGTGTGCACGACCCGTCCGAGATCGACCTGTGGCGGGAGCATTTTCAGATGATCACTCTGACTGAGATTATGCGTCAGAAAGATGATGTTGTCTTTGCTGAGATGCTGAACAGAATCCGTGTGAAAGGAAAGTTGGATGAGCTTTGCGAAGCAGATAGAAATTTGTTGTCACAGGCCATAACTGAATCAGCCCTTTGTCCGACTGATGCGTTGCACATTTTGCAACTAATAAAGAAGTGGATGCACACAACTCTGCAACACTGGCTCTGCTCCATACTCATATCATTAACATCCATGCAGATGATTACAGAAAGGATCCTAGAACTGGCAGAATGGCACTTCAAGACAGACCATTCAAAGGAGGTAAAATGAGTTACCAGACACACTGAAAGTTGCAGAAGGAGCTCGTGTCATGCTCACCAGAAACATTGACATACAAAATGGTTTGGTTAATGGAGCTTTTGGAAAATTACTTCGAGTAATTTACTCTGAAATGACCAACATATCATCAAGCTTGGACTTAAAATGGATTATGAGACATCTGGAAAGAATAACCGCACACCAGCAGACGGCATGGTGTACATTGAGAGAGCAGAGGAGAATCTAAAGCAGAAAGGAGTGGTACGAAGACAGTTCCCAGTGAAGCTGGCCTTTGCATGTACAATACATAAGGTACAGGGTATGACAACCACATCAGCTGTTGTCTCTCTTAAGAGCATTTTTGAGCCCGGCATGGCCTACGTAGCTGTCAGTAGAGTGACGTCTCTCAGTGGACTGTATCTTCTTGATATGGAGGAGAAAAAAATATTCACCAACCCAGAAATCACTGCAGCGCTTGAGAACATGAGACAAGCCAACCTTGATGACATGATGCCTCTTCTACATGTGAGACAAACACTGAGCAGGTCAGACGTTTTCACCATTGTTCATCATAACACAGAGGGACTGCCAGCTCACATTAATGACATCAAGAGTCACCATGAATTGTGTCTAGCAGATGTTTTGTGCCTAACAGAAACACACCTGCGGGGCTCTTTTGTCGCAGAGAGTCTCCACTTGGAAAATTATAATTTGTTCAAACGCAACAGACACCTGTCCTACACAAACTTTCCCCAGATGGCAAACAGAAGTGGTGGTGGTGTTGCTGTTTATGTGAAAAGTGACATTCAAGTGCATGAAAAACAGTACATCCATAATGTAACTGACCTTGAATTTCTGGCTTTAAAGGTTGAAGCACCAGTCAGTGCACTGATTGCAGTTGTATACAGACCTCCAGACTACACTCTGAGGCCATTCCTGAAAAACCTGGTAAGCCTATTAGACTCATTAGAGATCATGGACTGTCATCCCATCATAGTTTGTGGTGATTTTAATGAGAATGTTTTATCCAGTGTAAACAAACCAATCCTGGAGCTGTTTGAGTCTAGGGGATACGCACAGGTCATCACTGCCCCTACCACAGAGAAGAACACACTGCTTGACCTTATTTTCATTTCTCAGCCAGAGCGATGTCTCCATTCTGGAGTCATGAAGACCTACCATAGTTACCATGACCCTGTATACTGTGTATTGTCTTGTGATGATTCATGATCTAGATCTGTGAATACAGTAAGTAATTTTTATATTTCTGAATGACTTAAGAAAGTAGAGCGATATTTAAAAATTGACTTAAGAAAAAACGCCCTGCATTGCAGTATAATGTTTGAATTCTTTTACATAAAATACAATTAAATGAATTAAGTAATGATATCAGTAAAATATGACAATTTTATTTATTACAGAAAATCTAACAATCACCTACAGTAATCTATGAATGTCAGAAAAATCAAATATACCAGTTTAAAACGAACAGTGTAGGCATATCCTCTCTGCAGCCAGGCTTCAAAATCCTGCCAGGCTGCCCCAGTCTCACTGTGGCTGGGAGGGAGGGAGGGTGGACCAGAGGATTGCCCACACAACACAACACAACAAATGTTCAACAGCTTCTTCCTTGTTTCTGAGAGAACAACACAGACTAACGGTTGCTTTTTTTTAAAAAAGAAAAAAAAAAGAAAAAAAGAAAAAGAAAAACCTAATTACAGCAATAATGACAGTTAAGCCAGTTTATCTGTGCCTCTATTTTGAAATAATATTTACAAAAATGTTATTGATTTCAGTTTGTTATAATCTTTAAACTTTTTCAAAAGTATATGATTATATTTTTGGACAAATCTTTTGATGAAACATACATTTTTATGAGCTTTTATCATGTTTCAGTACTACATTTTATCATATCGATAGAAACAGCTGTTCACCCATGTTCTAAGAAACCAACACAAACCAAAACAGTTTAAAGGTTCAGGATTGTGGTTTTAAAATTTAATTTTTCATGTATTTCATATGTTGCTTATTATTTTTATTTAGTTATTTAATTTAGTTATCGTTCTTTATTCTACTCTGAAGTGTTTAACAAAACCAGAAACTAAAGTTGAACAGACACGTGACAGGATCAGATTATTAACACCTTAAAACATTGCAAACATCTCTTTTAAAATGATTTTTATTCTATTTGAAAAAACATTTGTTGAATTAATTTAAGTTCTTTTCGGAAACGAGCTGTAAAATACGACCTAAGATTTTTATGTTATTTTTTATGACATACAAAACAAATTGATGTATGTAACACTATTAAACATAATATAAAACAGTTATCAGCCAGTGCATTTATCAGGGTGGGTCTGGGTCTGGGTTGATAAATGCACTGGCTGATAACTGCACATTTCTGGCCAGAAATGTTTCAGCAGTGTTACATATGTACTACATATGTTACACTTGCTTTCTGTTACCAGCTGATACCCTACATTTGTATAGACATTGGATGGTGTGAGGCTGGGGAGTTGAGTGTAGTGGGTAGGTGGGAGTTGAGTGGGGGGTGCGGTGGGAGGTTGTTAGGTTTCTTTTTTCTTTTCTTTTTTTAAAGAGAGACAGTTCTGTGTCTTCTCCAAGCTTCACATGTAAAATCCAACAGTGTGAAGCACATAGCAGCCAGAAACTGTAATGCCACAGATCAGAGAGGCTTCATCATCACCATCTTCATCGCTGTACGATCCGAGCGTGAGACTTCACATCTGGAGCACAGGAGAAATTCTGTGATAAGTCTTCCTTCTAGCTTGTCCCACAAGCAGTCGGTGAGATTTACTCACAACAAAAAGGGTTAATGACATTATTTTCATGAAAACATGTATTAATTCTTTGTAAAGTGTTTAAATTGTGTTTTCACTTGACCTTAGGAGTGTTATTTTGAGTGTATTTTAATGTCTGTACTCAGGTGTTTCCCTCTGTGATCCATCCCCTTCAGAGCTGAGACACTCAGGACTGAACAGACTGCACAGTTTCTGTGACTGAGCCTCCAAAACACCTTCTTTGAAACCACACATGATAGAAGGGCTTTATATTTGCAGCAGCACTACTACAGGTATTCAGTTTATTACAGGATGTGTTTGTTTCTTAGGACCAGCTCTAAGTGCACACTACCTAACATATACACCTTTCTGTTCATTACAAACCAACTACTCTGGATCATATGGCCAGTTGGGAGGAATGTTGCTGCAGGAAAACATCCCTGGAGATCACCACCATTGTCAGACTGACTTTGCCTCCTCTGTGCAGTGTCAAGATCCTCCCTAAATGAGTGTGTAAGTTAACATTTTCATCATTTTATTCCCTTTGACAAGACAAGTATCACTGATATTTACATTTACAACTACATATGTTCCTGTTTTCTGCTCTTCTTTTAAAGTCCTCAGCTATCCTGCTTCTGTGCTGCGTGCCACACATCAAACACTGGCCGGATGACAGGGAGGATCCACTCTGAAGTCACTGGACATGATGAGGATCATATGGGACTTTATAGTTTCACAGAAACGTTGTGCTCTTTGATTACAGGTTTTAAATGGACATAATGACGGCCTCTCTCTGATTAACAGGCTAAAGGATTGTTTTCATTGTTAGTGCTCTGCACAGTGTATGGTTATTTAATATTTCATCACAGAGCAAACCTTTATTTATTTAACATATTTTTATTTTGTTTTAATGTTGAATTAACTGTGGGGATTTTTTTAAGTGGACACTTGGGATGTCATATGACCAGAAATGTGGTAACTGGAATTCAACAGTATGGAAAAAAAAATCTGCTAAGAACGAAACAGACGAAAAAACCCCAAGAGAACTCAAATTCATTCCATGTAATCCAATCTAAAACATTTTAAACTGCTGAACGGCAACACAAACAGTGTTAAAAAAAACAGTGTTAACAGAATGATTTTGATGAGTTTGTACCAAAATTTCAGGTCACATGGCACACCTAGTGTGTAGTGTGGGGTATCGGCTGGTAAGTATAGGTTTTTTCATATTTGTGTCCTTAGAGTTCAGATAGATAATGCCTTGTGTATAATAATTAGTCATAACCACAACTCAAAGTCAGGGACTAACTAAATTTGGGACTTTGTGTCTGAGCCCAGGTTAAAACACTGTGTAAAAAAGCATTTAGTGGCATGGCTGAACAATGCTGTAAACTAATGATACTTATTTATCCATGTTCACAAAAAGGACTAATGTGTTCATTTGATTATTTGCATGTGTTAAACTGTGTCACCACCTTAGGCTTTCGTTTGAGTTCACTCAAAATCTCTATACAGTTCTCTTTACCACTGTGTGGACTCTGTTTACATTAAAACACAAAAAAGAATGAGTAATAAAAAGATGTGTAGACAGATCAGAAGATTAAGTAGACCGATAGAAACAGCTGTTCAGCCATGTTCTAAGAAACCAACACAATTTAAAGGTTCAGGATTGTGGTTTTAAAAGTTGAATTTTCATGTATTTCATATGTTGCTTATTATTTTCATTTAGTTATTTAATTTAGTTATTTTTATTTATTCTACTGTGAAGTGTTTAACAAAAAAAAGCTACTTTAATTTCAATTTTATTTGTTTATTATTTTGTAATTTGTTCTTTAAGAATGGAGTCTGTGCCAAAAACTAAAGTTGAACAGATACATGACAGGATCAGATTATTAACACCTTAAAACATTGCAAACGTCTCTTTTTTTTCAAAATGATTTTTATTCTATTTTGAAAAAAAAAAACATTTGTTGAATTAATTTAAGTTCTTTTCAGAAAGAATCTGTAAAATATGACTTAAGATTTTTATGTTATTTTCTATGACATACAAAACAAATTGATGTATCTAATACCATTAAACATGATATACACATGTGTATATGTCTGAAAAACATTATGCTGTATATTAAAGCTTGTATTTTCTACAGAATGTTTGTTCATCTTTTCAGTTCAATTCAACAAATTTGTTTTTACATTTATTTTTATTATTTTTTTATGAATTAGAGATTTATAATACATAATTCCACTCTTTAAGTGATTAGAAGAATATGAACTTTTGTTATTCATTCAGAGGTTTTCTGACTCTAAATTTTCTTTTGTCATTACTTAGGTTTTTCTAATTTACATTTTAAACATGTTCAGCTATTTTCCAACTTCTTCTGTGTGAACGTCAGCTTTCAAAATTTCTGCACTTTTGTTTTCAGGTTAAAAATTCTGTATTTTCCAGCTCATTCAACATTTTTATCTTAAAATTCAGCAATTAATTCATTTCAGTGCATACATTCAGATTCAAGCATTCACACTGCAGTTTCTTCAGAAAATGCACTTTCTAGTTAGTGTGAATGCTTGTAAAAGCATTCACAGTATTGTTCTTCTGTTTCTTTATTGTGTGGATGCTTTAAGGCATCCACACTATTGTTTTCCTGTTTCTCTTTATTCTTTATTATTGTGTGGATGCTTTAGGCATCCACACTATTGAGTTCCTGTTTCTCTTTATTCTTTATTATTGTGTGGATGCCCTAAAGGGCTTCCACACTATTGAGTTCCTGTTTCTCTTTATTCTTTATACTTTATTCTTCAAGTTGCTCCGTTCTTTGCCGCTTAACTAGTACTTCAGTTTTCAGCCGATTTTCTCCGTTCAAACTCTAAACTGTTCTGCTCTTTCTGCTAATTCCTGCTATGACTTTTGGTGTTTATTACTGTTATACTTTTTAAAATATTACACTTTTTTCCTTTAATTTGTCCCATTGAAATGAATGGGAAACTTCCACAATTTTGTGCAATTAACTCAGAGTGAGTGCTGGTCCGTTCTGAATTTTCTCTTCATGTCTAAACAACTTCTTGCTACTCACTCAATTTCCACTCAATCCCCACAAATTATACATCAAAACGTAGGTATTTTTGCTGGCTTTCAGACAATGTCACTATCTGTATTGTGAGGTTTACCGTTTTTTCGCAATTTGCCTCGGAGTGACACAAGGTCTGACAAGTCCCCATTCAAAGTCTATGGGGAGGTTTTGAAATTCAGAGCTGAAATTCTGAAACGGGAGGCATTTTCAAATCGCCATATCTCTTTAACAAAGCAAAGTTAGGACATGAGGCTTGTGCCAATATATCTTCAGACACTGCTGACACTCACAGTGGAAGCAGTTTTTACAATTATCTTACCGTTGAGCAATGAATTACGTTTGTTTGAGGGGTAGAAATCTGTCCTCCTCTCAGTTTTCAAACTCCGAAAATGAAGCCGTTTCTTCTCTCGTCATATCTCCGCAACGGAGGTAGAACGAGCTATGAAAATCGCAGTCAAAATACACCAAAGTCCGCTGATTCACCCAGTACAAGAATTATGCTGCTAGCCCTCCTAGTTTTTGAGTTACACGACGTTTTGTAACTCCAAAAAACGGCGTTTTTCGCCTCTCACCGCGATCTATTTTCTGACTGCCCAAGTATCTGTCTTTCAGACCGCCGCCCCCTTTCCAGGTGGCGCAATCAGTAATGACACGGCTCTGCAGCTCAAAGGTCGTGGGTTCAATCCCACCTTGCTCCACGTTTTTTTTTTTTCACTACAAATTTATACACTATCACAGACCTGTAATTTATATTGCTAATTTATTACAATTCTGCAAAGTTTTATGATTTTAGCAGCTTTTCTAATATGGACCTCAGATTCTTGTTAACGCTCCATGGCAGAAACAAGTACACAGCCTGATGAAGCAGACTGAGGCAGTACCTCTGATTGGTGAATTTGAGCAGAACCAGGTTGTTCTTTCATTTCATTTCTTTATTTATTTCACACATGGTTCAACAGTGTTTCTTTTTCTACATACAGAACCTTCTGCCTCTTTTCAGCAGAAATTCTGCTCATTCACCTCATCTCTTGTGTTGGAGTGCCCTCTCGTGGCGCCTTTTGGGTAGTGCCTTAGTAAACGTGAACACTGCAAAGAAGTGGTATCAGACTGGTTTGTAGTGGAGGAATTTGTTGCCAGTTTCTTTCATCTTTAATCCGTATTCATGTTGTAATGTAGTAGTACCACAATATGGCAGAAACACTATGTTTTGGCACAAATACTTTGATTTGGTATACTTTAGCTTCTTCACCCCTTTTCAGCAAAATTTTCATTTTTTTCACCCCTTTTCAGCACAAATTCCAGCTTTTTTGGCTGTTTTCAGAAAAACAAAACTCTTTTCAGCAGAAACTCTGCTGATTCATCTCTTTTCAGCGCAACTTATTGCTTCTTTACCTCTTTTCTGCAGAAATTCTGCTGATTCACCTCTTTTCTGCAAAATGTTCAGCCTTTTCACCTCTTATCAGCACAAATCTCAGCTGTTTTGAGAAAAAAAACTCTTTTGAGCAGAAATTCTGCTGATTCATCTCTTTTCAGCGCAACTTATTGCTTCTTTACCTCTTTTTAGGAGAAATTCTGCTGATTCACCTCTTCTGCAAAGTTTTCAGCCCTTTCACCTCTTATCAGCACAAATCTCAGCTGTTTTCAGAAAAAAACTCTTTTGAGCATAAATTCTGCTGATTCATCTCTTTTCAGCGCAACTTATTGCTTCTTTACCTCTTTTCTGCAGAAATTCTGCTGATTCACCTCTTTTCTGCAAAATTTTCAGCCTTTTCACTTCTTCTCAGCACAATTCTCAGCAGCTTCTGCTCATTTAGCAAAATTGCCCCTTTCTCCATCTCTTGTTTTTGCGAGAATGAGTTTGGTTCAGTGAGGTGAGCGGCTGCCTTGAGACCAGAATGGCCAGGTTCAAATCCCGGTCATGGCAAAACCTGTTTTCAGTTTTCTCGTTTTTTCTTTTGTTCTACCTCTTTTCTGCAGATATTCTGCTGATTTATCTCTTTTCTGCAAACTTTTCAGCCTTTTTGCCTCTTCTCAGCACAAAAAATGAGCAGCTTCTGCTCATTTTAGCAGAATTGTCAGTCTCTCCTCATCTTTTTTGGAAGAATGAGTTTAGCTCAGTGAGATGAGTAGCTGCCTTGAGTCCAGGAGGGCCAGGTTCGAATCCTGCTCAGCGCAAAACTTTTTTTTTCACCACCATACAACTTTTTGCAACTTTTCATCTTTTTCAGCTTTTCAGCAGACAGCTTCAGCATTAAGGCATCCACACAGCATTTTCGCAGGAAATGCAAATTTTTCTAGTTGTGTGGATGCCCTCAAAGGGCTTCCACACTATTGAGTTCCTGTTTCTCTTTATTCTTTATCTTTATACTTTATTATTCTTCTAGTTGCTCCGTTCTTCGCCGTTTAACTACTCTGTCAGTTTTCAGCCGATTTTCTCCGTTCAAACTCTATACTGTTCTGCTCTTTCTGCTAATGTTTGCTATGACTTTTGGTGTTTATTACTCTTATACTTTTTAAAATATTACACTTTTTTCCTTTAATTTGTCCCATTGAAATGAATGGAAAACTTCCACAATTCTGCTAAAACTTGCTTGTTTTTGAAACTTAACTACTTTGTCATACTTTCACCTAGAAACTCCATTCAAACTTTAAAATGTTCTCAGACTATTGGGCTATTCCTGAATGATTCAGCTTTTTCAG
Source organism: Oreochromis niloticus (assembly GCF_001858045.2). Lineage (NCBI taxonomy): Eukaryota > Metazoa > Chordata > Actinopteri > Cichliformes > Cichlidae > Oreochromis > Oreochromis niloticus. The sequence goes on along the minus strand of NW_020327983.1, from coordinate 15,018 downwards.
ATCTTCTACCGTTTTAATTTTATACCTCTTTAAGTTTTCAGTTGCAAAATTGTGATTTTTCAGAAAATACATGCGTTGTTATGGTTGCTATGCAATTAACTCAGAGTGTGCACTCGTCCTTTCTGAATTTTCTCTTCATGTCTGAACAACTTCTTGCTACTCGCTCAATTTCCACTCAACTCCCACAAATTATACATCAAAATGTAGGTATTTTTGCTGGCTTTCAGAAAATGTCACTATCATTGTTGTGGGACTTATAGATTTTTTGCAAATCTCCTCAGAGTAACATAAAGTCTCAAAACTCTCCATAGAAACTCAATGGAGAGTTTCTTCAAAATCAGCGCTGGAATTCTCTAATGAGAGGCATTTTCAAATCGTCATATCTCCTTAACGAAACAAAGTTGAGACATGACGCTTGTGCCAATATATCTTCAGACATCCCTGATGCTCACAATTCAAGAATTTTTTCCTCACCTATTACCGTTTGGCCATGAATTACACTTGTTTGAGGGTAGGAAATTTTTCCCTCGCTCAGATTTCTTCAGATTTCAAACTCTGGAAATGAGGCACTTTTGTCTCTCGTCATATCTTTTTGATGGATTTCAACAGAGACCTGAAAATTTCCATGACTGTTCACCAAAGCCTGCTGTTTCTTACGGTGAAAGAATGATTTTGATGCTCCATATAGATTTAGAGTTACAAAACGTTGTTTGAGGGCAAGTCAAGGCAGTTTTGCTTCGCCTCTACTCAGTTACAGTGTATTACAAGTCATATATCTTCAATAATTTATATTTTATCTCTGAATTATGAAGGCCTGAAGTTTTCCCCATCTCTTCTGAACAAATCGGTGTCAGAATGAGCGTTCTAGCCCCTACGGTTAGGAAATTATGGCCATTTGTTCGAGGGGAATCCTGAATGTGAGAAATACACTGCAGAAAACTCATAGCTGTCTCTGTGTCTGTGTGTGTAAGTGCTGATTACAGCAGGTGCAGCCAATTTAGCTGACCTAGATATACCAAGCCCAGACTCTTAACAGCCCCTGTACACTTTGCTCTATGTGTATGTGTGTGTGTATATCAATATTTCTCCCATGTTAAAGTATTACTCCTCCATAATAGTATTTGTGCTAAATCAAAGTACTTCTACTACATCTTAGTACTTCTGCTCAATCATAGTATTTCTGCTAAATCATAGTATTTTTGAAAAATCATGGTATTTGTGCCAAATCATGGTTTGGGGGCAGAACCATAATATTATTTTATGTTATGAGATTACTGCTAAGTGCAGGAATGTCTGTTATGTTATAGTTTATGTGCTGAATATAGTATATCTGCCAAATCATAGTATTTATCCCAAATCATAGTATTTATGCAAAATTACAGTATTTCTGCCAAAAAGCAGAAATAGTACCTTTTAGCAGAAATTTCTGTGAAAAGATATTATTTATGTTAAAACATAGTATTTCTGCTAAATCATAGTATTTCTGCCAAATCATAGTATTTGTACTTATTCATAGTACTTGTGCCAAATCATAGTATTTGTACCCAATCATAGTATTTCTGCAATATGATCGTATTTGTGCCAAATCATGGTATCTTTTTGCCAAATCATGGTATTTGTGCCAAATCATGTTATTTGTGGCCAGTTAAAATTTCTGTTATATTAGTGTTACTACTAAGTCATAGAATTTCTGTTATGTTATAGTATATCTGCTGATTATGGTATATGTGCCAAATAATAGTATTTATAGCAAATAATAGTATTACTGCCCAAACATAGTATTTCTTGTAGTATTTGTAGTAGTAGTTGTTGTAGTATTTGTGCAAAAACATAGAATTTCTGCAAAATCATAGTTTTACTGCTATTTCATAGTGTTTGAGTGAAATTACAGTGTTTCTGCAAAAACATTGTATTTCTGCTAAATCATAGTATTTCTGTTATCTTAAAGTACTTGCACTCAATTATAGTATTTGTGCCAAAGTGTAGTATTTCTGCCAAATCATATTATCTCTGCTAAATCATAGTGTCTGCCAAATCATAATATTTGTGCCTAAACGCAGCATTTGGACCAAAACATAGTATTGCTGCTATATCATAGTATTTGATCCAAATCATAGTATATGTCCTAAAACATAGTATTTCTGCCAAATCATACTATTTGTCCTAAAGCATAGCATTTCAACAAAATCACAGTATTTCTGCTATGTTATAGTATTTGTGCTTGTAGAAAAACCTGTGTTATTATGAGCTACATTACCCAGCAGCCTCTGAGTAGTGAGGGAATTCATGGGACTTCTGAGCTAGATGGTCTTCCTTCGTTCCTGGGCTAACGATTGAGGAGAGAGCTGCTGGGAAGGGGAGCAAATAGTCCATCCTGTATTTGTTGGGGATGGTGTGTGTCACATAAACGTGAGTTAATGTTCCATGCTTAAGATGTTTACCCTGCTACTTGTGTGTATTGGTTTTAGTTACCTTTAGCGTATGTGCTAGTTAGAGATAGCTATGGCAGCACAATTATTTGATTGTTTTGGGCTTGTTCCTGCTTTGTTTGTTCCCCCTGCAAATTTATGTGAATTTGTACACTGTAATATCGCTGTATTACGTAGTGGCTAAGTAGGAGGCTGACTGTTACTAAGTGCATCAGTGTACATAGGTCATCTCTTGTGTTGGAGTGCCCTCTTGTGGCACCTTTTGGGTAGTGCCTTAGTAAACGTGAACACTGCAAAGAAGTGGTATCAGACTGGTTTGTAGTGGAGGAATTTGTTGCCAGTTTCTTTCATCTTTAATCCGTATTCATGTTGTAATGTAGTAACTTTTGTGGCGCAAATACCACAATATGGCAGAAATACCATGTTTTGGCACAAATACTTTGATTTGGTATACTTTAGCTTCTTCACCCCTTTTCAGCAAAATTTTCATTTTTTTCACCCCTTTTCAGCACAAATTCCAGCTTTTTCACGTGTTTTCAACAGAAATCTCTTTTATTTCTGATTGCTGATGTCTTTGTTTTTCAGCCGCCCGCCCCCTTTCCAGGTGGCGCAATCAGTAATGACACGGCTCTGCAGCTCAATGGTCGTGGGTTCAATCCCACCTTGGTCAACCTTTTTTTTTCACTACAAATTTATACACTTTCACAGACCTGTAATTTATATTGCTAATTTTTTTCACTACAAATGAGTAGTGCAAAAACATACTATGTCTGCAACATCACAGTATATCTGTTATGTTATAGTATTACTACTAAATCACATTATTTCTGCCAATTCAAGGAGGCTGACTGTTACTAAGTGCATCAGTGTACATAGGTCATCTGTTGTGTTGGAGTGCCCTCTTGTGGCGCCTTTTGGGTAGTGCCTTAGTAAACGTGAACGCTGCCAAGAAGTGGTATCAGACTGGTTTGTAGTGGAGGAATTTGTTGCCAGTTTCTTTCATCTTTAATCCGTATTCATGTTGTAATGTAGTAGTACCACAATATGGCAGAAACACTATGTTTTGGCACAAATACTTTGATTTGGTATACTTTAGCTTCTTCACCCCTTTTCAGCAAAATTTTCATTTTTTTCACCCCTTTTCAGCACAAATTCCAGCTTTTTTGGCTGTTTTCAGAAAAAAAAAACTCTTTTCAGCAGAAACTCTGCTGATTCATCTCTTTTCAGCGCAAGTTTCTGCTTCTTTGCCTCTTTTCTGCAAAAATTCTGCTGATTCACCTCTTTTCTCCAAAACTTTCAGCCTTTTGACCTCTTATCAGCACAATTCTCAGCAGCTTCTGCTCATTTCAGCAGAATTGTCCGTCTCTCCACCTCTTCTTTGTAAGAATGACTTTGGCTCAGGGAAATGAATAGCCACCTTGAAACCAGGAGGGCCAGGTTTGAATCCTGCTCAGTGGGGCATTTTTTTTTCACCACCATACAACTTTTTGCAACTTTTCATCGTTTTTAGCTTTTCATAGTATCATAGTATTTCCACAAAATATTTGTATTTCTGCTACGTTATATTATTACTGCTCATAGTATTTCTGCCAAATTTTGGTATTTGCTCTAAAGCACAGTATTTCTGCCAAATCACAATATAACTGCAAAATAAAGGTTTTTGAGACAAATCATAGCGTTTGTGCTAAATCTTAGTAATTCTGCTCATAGAATTTCTGCTATGCTGAGGTGCTTTCTGCTAGATTATAGTTTTTCTGCTAAATCAAAGTATTTCATGTAAATCATACCAAGTCCCAGTGTTTCTGCCAAATCATAAATCATAAATAATGTGGCGTGTTGGGGGAACAGCTAGTCCTCTCCCATCATGCCTTAGGACATGTGCTGCTGTTTAGATGTTCTTGTTTCATTGTTTATGGTTACGTTACTTTTAACTGTTGTCTTGAATGTTGTGTTTATACTATGGTACAAAGTCACTGACAGTTATTGTTTTATAGGAAGGAAGAATGCAGTACCATAAGTGAGTTCTGTTATGCTGTTATTGACCCTTGAAGCACATTGTAGAACAAGCAAGTGTTTAATAAAAAGCTTCTCCTACCAGCTTGGGGTGGAATTACAAGCTCAAGCTTTCCCTGTGTGCTTATTTGCAAGACTTGTATGTGCCATAATAATTTTAATAAAGCAAAGTTAAGATGAGAAGCTTGTTCCAATTCATCTTCAGACAGTGCTGCCAGTCACGGTTGGAGCAGTTTTTACTGTCATCTTACTGTTGAGCCATAAATTACGTTTGTTTTCAAACTCTTAAAATGAAGCCGTTTCTTCTCTCGTCATATCTCCGTGACGGAGGTACAAAGAGCTATGGAAATCGCAGTCAAAGTTCATGAAATTCTGCTGATTCACCCAGTTAAGGAGTTGTGCTTCTATCCCACCTAGTTTTTGAGTTACATGACGTTTTGTAACTCCAGACGCTTTATGCCTCTTACCGCGATCTAATTCTGACTGCTCATCTCCCTGTTTTCCAGGCGCCGGTTCTCTTTGCCGGTGGCGCATTTGGTAATGACACGGGTCTCCAGCCCAAAGGTCGTGGGTTCAATTCCACCTTGGACCACATGGTTTTTTTTCACTACAAATTTATACACTATCACAGACCTGTAATTTATATTGCTAATTTATTACAATTCTGCAAAGTTTTATGATGTTAGCAGTTTGTCTAATACGGACCTCAGATTCTTGTTAACGCTCAATGGCAGAAATACATACAAGTACACAGCCTGATGAAGCAGACAGAAGCAGTACCTCTGATTGCAGAAAGTATTACTACTCCATAATAGTATTTCTGTTAAATCAAAGTACTTCTACTACATCTTAGTACTTCTGCTCAATCATAGTATTTCTGCTAAATCATAGTATTTTTGCCAAATCATGGTTTTTGTGCCCAAATATAACATTTCTGTTAAGTTATAGTATTGCTACTAAGTCGTAGAATTTCTGTTATGTTATAGTATATCTGCTGATTATAGTATATGTGCCAAATCATAGTATTTATAGCAAATCATAGTATTTGTGCCCAAACATAGTATTTCTTGCCAAATCGTAGTATTTGTGCAAAAACATACTATGTCTGCAAAATCACAGTATATCTGTTATGTTATGGTATTACTACTAAGGCATAGTATTTCTACCAAATCATAGTATTTCTTCAAAATCATAGTATTACTGCAATTTCATAGTATTTGAGCGAAATCGTAGTATTTGTACGAAATCATGGTACTTGTGCCAAATCATAGTATTTGATGCAAATCATAGTATTCGAACCAAAACATAGTATTTGGACGAAGTCATAGTATTTCTTCTAAATCATAGTATTTCAATCAAATCTCAGCAGGTGTGCTAAAACGCATTATTAATGCCAAATCATGGTATTTGTACTGAAACATAGTATTTCTGCCCAATCATAGTATTTCTGCCATATTGTGCTATTTGTGGAAAAAAATAGACTGTCTGCAAAATCATAGTATATCTGTTATGTTATAGTATTATTACTAAGTCGTAGACTTTCTGTTTTGTTATAGTATATCTGCTGAATGAAGTATATGTGCCAAATAATAGTATTTATAGCAAATCATAGTATTTGTGCTAAAACATAGTATTTCTGCCACATTATAGTATTTGTGTAAAACCAGAATGTCTGCAAAATCATCATATATCTGTTATGTTAAAGGATTACTACTAAGGCATAGTATTTCTGCAAAATCATAGTATTTTTGGAGAAACATAGTATTTCTGGTAAATCATAGTATTTCTACTAAATAATAGTATTTTTGCCAAATCATAGTATTTGTTTCAAATCATAGCATTCCAACCAAATCATAGTATTTGTGCCAAAACATTGTATTTGCACAAAGTCATAATATTTCCTCTAAATCATAGTATTTCAATCAAATCTCAGTAGTTGTGCTAAAACGCAGTATTATTGCCAAATCATGGTATTTGTACTGAAACATAGTATTTCTGCCCAATCATAGTATTTCTGCCATATTGTGCTATTTGTGGAAAAAAATAGACTGTCTGCAAAATCATAGTATATCTGTTATGTTATAGTATTATTACTAAGTCGTAGACTTGTTGTTTTGTTATAGTATATCTGCTGAATGAAGTATATGTGCCAAATCGTAGTATTTATAGCAAATCATAGTATTTGTGCTAAAACATAGTATTTCTGCCACCTTATAGTATTTGTGTAAAACCAGAATGTCTGCAAAATCATCATATATCTGTTATGTTAAAGTATTATTACTAAGGCATAGTATTTCTGCAAAATCATAGTATTTTTGGAGAAACATAGTATTTCTGGTAAATCATAGTATTTCTACTAAATAATAGTATTTCTGCCAAATCATAGTATTTGTTTCAAATCATAGCATTCCAACGAAATCATAGTATTTGTGCCAAAACATTGTATTTGCACAAAGTGATAATATTTCTTCTAAATCATAGTATTTCAATCAAATCTCAGTAGTTGTGCTAAAACGCAGTATTATTGCCAAATCATAGTATTTGTACCCAACCATATCAGTTCAACTTATTTAACTCTTCTCAAGACCCCAACACCTCTTCTTCATCCCGTTTCAGCAGAATTGTGAGTTTTTTCATCCCTTTTCAGCACAAATACCAGCTTTTTCGGTTGTTTTTAGCAGAAATCTCTTTTTTAGCGGAAATTCTGCTGATTCACCTCTTTTCAGTGCAACGTTCTACAACTTTCCCTCTTTTCAGTAGAAATTCTGCTGATTCACCTATTTTAAGCACAATTTTCAGCCTTTCATCTCTTATCAGTACAAATCTCAGTATCTTCTGCTCATTTCAGAAGAAACTTTTTCACCTCTTCAGTACAAATTTGAACCTTCTTACCCCTTTTAAGCAGAATCTTTGACTTTTCAACTCTTTTCAGCAAAAGATTCTGCTTCTTCACCTGTTTTCAGCAGAATTTTTCAGTTTCTTTACTGCCATACAATTTTTTGCAGCTTTTCATCTTTTTCAGTCATTTTCAGCAGACAGCTTCAGCGTTATGGCATCCACACAGCATTTTCGCAGGAAATGCAAATTTTTCTAGTTGTGTGGATGCCCTAAAGGGCTTCCACACTATTGAGTTCCTGTTTCTCTTTATTCTTTATTATTCTTCAAGTTGCTTCCGTACGTTTTTTGCCGTCTATCTACTGCCTCAGTTTTCAGCCGATTTTCTCAGTTCAAACTTTAAAAAATTCTGCTCTTTCTGCTAATGTTTGCTATGACTTTTGGTGCTCATAACTTCTATACTTTTTGAGATATTGAATTTTTTTTGCAATATTTTTTGCCCATTTTTGCACATTATCAGTGGGGTCACTAGTTTTCCTTGCCCGGTTGAGCCGTGTTTTAGCTCAGTGAGATGAGCAGCCGTTCTCAGACTGGGAGGCCCGGGTTCAAATCCCGCTTATGGCAACATTTCTTTCAGTTAACAGTTAAACTTTTTTAACTCTTTTCAACACAAATTTCAGCTTTTCCACCCCTTTTCAGCAAAATTTTTCATTTTTTTCTGCTGTTTTTAGAAAAAAAAGTCTCTTCAGCAGAAATTCTGCTCATTCACCTCTTTTCAGCGCAATGTTCTGCTTCTTTCCATCTTTTCTGCAGAAATTCTGCTCATTCAACTCTTTTCAGCAGAATATTCAGAATTTTCACCTCTTTTCAGCCCAAATTCTGCTTATTCACTTCTTCTGCAAAATTCTCAGCCTTTTCACTTCTTATCAGCACAAATCTCAGCTTTTTTCAGAAATAACACTTTTGAGCAGAAATTCTGCTGATTCATCTCTTTTCAGCGCAACTTTTTGCTTCTTTACCTCTTTTCAGCAGAAATTCTGCTGATTCACCTCTTTTCTGCAAAATTTTCAGCCTTTCCACCTCTTATCAGCACAATTCTCAGCAGCTTCTGCTCATTTCAGCAAAATTGTCAGTCTCTCCACCTATTATTTTTTCAGAATGAGTTTGGCTCAGTGAGATGAGTGGCTGCTTTGAGACCCGGAGGGCCAGGTTCGAATCCTGCTCAGGGTGGCTTTTTTTTTTCACCACCATACAACTTTTTTCAACTTTTCAGCTTTTTCAGCTTTTCAGCAGACAGCTTCAGCGTTAAGGCATCCACACAGCATTTTCGCAGGAAATGCAAATTTTTCTAGTTCTTTATTATACTTTATTCTGGTTGCTTCCGTACGTTTTTTGCCGCTTAACTACTGCTTCAGTTTTCAGCCGATTTTCACCGTTCAAACTCTATACTGTTCTGCTCTTTCTGCTGACGTAGGCTATGACTTTTGGTGTTTATTACTGTTATACTTTTTAAAATATTACACTTTTTTCCTTTAATTTGTCCCATTGAAATGAATGGAAATCTTCAGAAATTCTGCTAAAACTTGCTTGTTTTTGAAACTTAACTACTTTGTCATACTTTCACCCAGAAACTCCATTCAAACTTTAAAATGTTCTCAGACTATTGGGCTATTCCTGTCTGATTCAGCTTTTTCAGACCTTCTACCGTTTAAATCGTATCTCTCTTTAAGTTTTCAGTTGCAAAATTGTGATTTTTCAGAAAATACATGCGTTGTTATGGTTGCTATGCAATTAACTCAGAGTGGACAGTGAAACTTTCTGAATTTTCACCACTTGTCTGAACAACTTCATGCTACTCGCTCAATTTCCACTCAACCCCCACAAATTATACATCAAAACGTAGGTATTTTTGCTGGCTTTCAGAAAATGTCACTATCATTCTTGTGGGACTTATAGATGTTTTGCAAATCTCCTTAGAGTAACATAAAGTCTGAAAACTCTCCATAGAAACTCAATGGAGAGTTTCTTCAAAATCAGCGCTGGAATTCTCTAATGAGAGGCATTTTCAAATCGTCATATCTCCTTAACGAAACAAAGTTGAGACATGAGGCTTGTGCAAATATATCTTCAGACACTCCTGATGCTCACAATTCAAGAATTTTTTTCTCACCTATTACCGTTCTGAGATGAGTTACACTTGTTTGAGGGTAGGAAATTCGTCATTCGCTCAGATCTGTTCAGATTTCAAACTCTGGAAATGTGGCACTTTTTTCTCTCGTCATATCTTTTTGATGGATTTCAACAGAGATCTGAAAATTCCCATGACTGTTCACCAAAGCCTGCTGTTTCTTACGGTGAAAGAATGATTTTGATGCTCCATATAGATTTAGAGTTACAAAACATTGTTTGAGGGCAAGTCAAGGCAGTTTTGCTTTGCCTCTGCTCAGTTACAGTGTATTACAAGTCATATATCTTTAATAATTTATATTTTATCTCTGATTTATGAAGACCTGCAGATTCCCCCATCTCTTCTGAACAAAACGGTGTCAGAATGAGCGTTCTAGCCCCTACGGTTAGGAAATTATGGCCATTTGTTCGAGGGGAATCCTGAATGTGAGAAATACACTGCAGAAAACTCATACCTCTCTCTGTGTCTGTGTGTGTAAGTGCTGATTACAGCAGGTGCAGCTAATTTAGCTGACCTAGATATACCAAGCCCAGACTCTAAACAGCCACTGCTCCCTTTAGGCTCTGTGTATGTGTATGTTTGTGTGTCTGTATCAATATTTCTCCCATGTTACATATTACTCCTCCATAATAGTATTTGTGCTAAATCAAAGTACTTCTACTACATCTTAGTACTTCTGCTCAATCATAGTATTTCTGCTAAATCATAGTATTTTTGAAAAATCATGGTATTTGTGCCAAATCATGGTTTTGGGGCAGAACCATAATATTTATTTTATGTTATGAGATTACTACTAAGTGGAGGAATGTCTGTTATGTTATAGTTTATGTGCTGAATATAGTATATCTGCCAAATCATAGTATTTATCTCAAATCATAGTATTTATGCCAAATTACAGTATTTCTGCTAAAAAGCAGAAATAGTACCTTTTAGCAGAAATTTCTGTGAAAAGATATTATTTATGTTAAAACGTAGTATTTCTGCTAAATCATAGTATTTCTGCCAAATCATAGTATTTGTACTTATTCATAGTACTTGTGCCAAATCATAGTATTTGTACCCAATCATAGTATTTCTGCAATATGATCGTATTTGTGGCAAATCATGGTATCTTTTTGCCAAATCATGGTATTTGTGCCAAATCATGTTATTTGTGCCCAGTTAAAATTTCTGTTATATTAGAGTGTTACTACTAAGTCGTAGAATTTCTGTTATGTTATAGTATATCTGCTGATTATAGTATATGTGCCAAATAATAGTATTTATAGCAAATAATAGTATTACTGCCCAAACATAGTATTTCTTGTAGTATTTGTAGTAGTAGTTGTTGTAGTATTTGTGCAAAAACATAGAATTTCTGCAAAATCATAGTATATCTGTTATGTTATAGTATTACTACTAAGGCATAGTATTCCTACCAAATCATAGTATTCCAAATCATAGTATTATTGCAATTCCATAGTATTTGAGCAAAATCGTAGTATTTGTGCAAAAACATACTATGTCTGCAAAATCACATTATATCTGCTATGTTATAGTATTACTACTAAGTCATAGTATTTCTACCAAATCATAGTATTCCTTCAAAATCATAGTATCACTGCAATTTCATAGTATTTGAGCGAAATTGTAGTAATTGTACTAAATCATGGTACTTGTACCAAATCATAGTATTTTTTTGCAAATCATATTATTTGAACCAAAACATTGTATTTGTACGAAGTCATAGTATTTCTTCTAAATCATAGTATTTCAATCAAATCTCAGTAGTTGTGCTAAAACGCAGTATTATTGCCAAATCATAGTATTTGTACTGAAACATAGTATTTGTGCCAATAAGAGTATTTCTACTAAATCATAGTACTTATGCCAAATCATAGTATTTCTGCCACATTGTGCTAGTTGTGCAAAAACATAGACTGTCTGCAAAATCATAGTATATCTGTTATGTTATAGTATTACTACTAAGGCATAGTATTTCTACCAAATCATAGTATTCCTTCAAAACCATAGTATTACTGCAATTTCACAGTATTTGAGCGAAATCGTAGCATATGTGCAAAAACATACTATGTCTTCAACATCACAGTATATCTGTTATGTTATAGTATTACTACTAAGTCACAGTATTTCTGCCAATTCGTAGTATTTGTACTAAATCATACTACTCGTGCCAAATCATAGTATTCAAATCAAAATATAGTATTTGTACCAAAGCATTGTATTTGTACAAAGTACAGTATTTCTGCCAAATCATAGAATTACTGCAATTTCATAGTATTTTGAGGAATCCCTTTTGTTATAGTATTACTTCTAAGTCGTAGTATTTCTGCTTTGTCATAGTATTTGTACTGAAACATAGTATTTCTGCAAAATCAAAGTATTTCTCTCATCTTAAAGTACTCAATTATAGTATTTGTGCCAAATTTTAGTATTTCTGCCAATCATATTATCTCTGCTAAATTATAGTGTCTGCCAAATCGTAGTATTTGTGCCAAATTATGGGATTTTGCCAAAACATGGTACTTGTGCAAAATTATAGTATTTGTGCCCAGTTAATATTTCTGTTATGTTATAGTATTACTACTAAGTCGTAGAATTTCTGTTATGTTCTGCCAAATCATAGTATTACGGCTATTTCAAAGTATTTGAGTGAAATTACAGTGTTTCTGCAAAAACACTGTATTTCTGCTAAATCATAGTATTTCTGTTATCTTAAAGTACTTGCACTCAATTATAGTATTTGTGCCAAAACATAGTATTGCTGCTATATCATAGTATTTGAGCCAAATCATAGTATATGTCCTAAAGCATAGTATTTCAACAAAATCACAGTACTTCTGCTATGTTATAGTATTTGTGCTTGTAGAAAAACCTGTGTTATTGTGAGCTACATTACCCAGCAGCCTCTGAGCAGTGAGGGAATTCATGGGACTTCTGAGCTAGATGGTCTTCCTTCGTTCCTGGGCTAACGATTGAGGAGAGAGCTGCTGGGAAGGGGAGCAAATAGCCCATCCTGTATTTGTGGGGATGGTGTGTGTCACATAAACGTGAGTTAATGTTCCATGCTTAAGATGTTTACCCTGCTACTTGTGTGTATTGGTTTTAGTTACCTTTAGCGTATGTGCTAGTTAGCAATAGCTATGGCAGCCCAGTTATTTTATTGTTTTAGGCTTGTTCCTGCTTTGTTTGTTCCCCCTGCAAATTTATGTGAATTTGTACACTGTAATATCGCTGTATTACGTAGTGGCTAAGTAGGAGGCTGACTGTTACTAAGTGCATCAGTGTACATAGGTCATCTCTTGTGTTGGAGTGCCCTCTTGTGGCGCCTTTTGGGTAGTGCCTTAGTAAACGTGAACACTGCAAAGAAGTGGTATCAGACTGGTTTGTAGTGGAGGAATTGTTGCCAGTTTCTTTCATCTTTAATCCGTATTCATGTTGTAATGTAGTAGTACCACAATATGGCAGAAACACTATGTTTTGGCACAATACTTTGATTTGGTATACTTTAGCTTCTTTACCCCTTTTCAGCAAAATTTTCATTTTTTTCACCCCTTTTCAGCACAAATTCCAGCTTTTTTGGGCTGTTTTCAGAAAAAAAAACTCGTTTCAGCAGAAACTCTGCTGATTCACCTCTTTTCAGCGCAACGTTCTGCTTCTTTGCCTCTTTTCTGCAGAAATTCTGCTGATTCACCTCTTTTCTGCAAAATTTTCATCCTTTTCGCCTCTTATCAGCACGATTTCAGCAGAATTGTCAGTCTATCCACCTCTTCTTTGAGAGAATGAGTTTGGCTCAGTGAGATGAGTGGCTCAGTGAGATGAGTAGCTCCCTTGAGACCAGGAAGGCCAGGTTCAAATCCTGCTCATGGCAAAATTTCTTTTCACCACTTTTCAGCAAAAATTTGTGCTTCTTCACCTGTTTTCAGGTATTTGTAGTATTTCGTAGTATTTGTACCCAATCATAGTATTTCTGCTAAATCATACTATTCCTGCCAATCATAGTATTTGTACTGAAACATAGTATTCTGCCCAATCATAGTATTCTGCCATATTATAGTATTTGTGTAAAAACAGAATGTCTGCATAATCACAGTATATCTGTTATGTTATAGTATTACTTCTAAGTCGTAGACTTTCTGTTATGTTATAGTATATCTGCTGAATATAGTATATGTGCCAAGTCATAGTATTTATAGCAAATCATAGCATATGTGCCAAATCATAGTATTTATAGCAAATCATAGTATTTGTGCCAAAGCATCGTATTTGTATGGAGTAATAGTATTTCTTCTAAATCATATGTTAAAGTATATGTGCTGAATATAGTATATGTGCCAAATCGTAGTATTTAAAGCAAATCATAGTATTTGTACTAAAACATAGTATTTCTGCCATATATAGTATTTGTGTAAAAACAGAATGTCTGCTAATCACAGTATATCTGTTATGTTAAGTATTGCTACTAAGTCACAGTATTTCTGCCAATTCGTAGTATTTGTACTGAAACATAGTATTTCTGCCCAATCATAGTATTTGTACTAAATCATAGTACTTGTGCCGAATCATAGTATTTCTGCATATTGTGGTATTTGTGCAAAACACAGACTGTCTGCAAAATCATACTATATCTGTTATGTTATAGTATTACTACTAAGTCGTAGACTTTCTGTTATGTATAGTATGTCTGCTGAATATAGTATATGTGCCAAATCATAGTATTTAAAGCAAATCATAGTATTTGTACTAAAATATAGTATTTCTGCCATATTATAGTATTTGTGTAAAAACAGAATGTCTGCATAATCACAGTATATCTGTTATGCTATAGTATTACTACTAAGGCATAGTAATTTTCAAAATCAGAGTGTTTTTGCAGAAACATAGTATTTCTGGTAAATTATAGTATTTCTGGTAAATCATAGTATTTCTAATAAATCATAGTATTTGTTTCAAATCATAGCATTCGAACTAAATCATAGTATTTGTGCCAAACATTGTATTGTACAAAGTCATAATATTTTAATCAAATCTCAGTAGTTGTGCTAAAACGCAGTATTATTGCCAAATCATAGTATTTGTACCCAAACATATCAGTTCAACTTATTTAACTCTTCTCAGACCACAACACCTCTTCTTCACCCCGTTTCAGCAAATTCTGAGTTTCGTCACCCCTTTTCAACACAAATCCGGCTTTTTTAGGTGTTTTCAGCAGAAATCTGTTTTTTAGCAGAAATTCTGCTGTTTCACCTGTTTCAGTGCAACTTTCTACTTCTTACCTGTTTTCAGTAGAAATTCTGCTGATTCACCTATTTTAAGCAGAATTTTCAACAAGAATTATGTTGCTAGCCCTCCTAGTTTTTGAGTTACACGACGTTTTGTAACTCCAAAAAACAGCGCTTTTCGCCTCTCATCGCGATCTATTTCTGATTGCTGATGTCTTTGTTTTTCAGACACCCGCCCCCTTTCCAGGTGGCGCAATCAGTAATGACACGGCTCTGCAGCTCCAAGGTCGTGGGTTCAATCCCACCTTGGTCAACATTTTTTTTTCACTAC
>NW_020327982.1:2500-20510 GCF_001858045.2 Oreochromis niloticus | reverse complement strand
TTGCACAAATACTACGATTTTGCTCAAATACTATGAAACTACAGTAAACTATCATGTTGAAGGAATACTATGATTGTGGTAGAAATACTATGCCTTAGTAGTAATACTATAATAAAAGATATACTGTGATTTTGCAGACATAGTATGTTTTGCACAAATACTACGATTTTGCTCAAATACTATGAAATTGCAGTAATACTATCATGTTGAAGGAATACTATGATGGTAGAAATACTATGCCTTAGTAGTAATACTATAATAAACAGATATACTGATTTTCCAGACATAGTATGTTTGGCACAAATACTACGATTTTGCTCAAATACTATGAAATGCAGTAATACTATGATTTTGAAGAATACTATGATTGGTAGAAATACTATGCCTTAGTAGTAATACTATAATATAACAGATATACTGTGATTTTGCAGACATAGTATGTTTTGCACAAATACTACGACTTTGCTCAAATACTATGAACTGCAGTAATACTATGATTTGAAGGAATACTATGATGTGGTAGAAATACTATGCCTTAGTAGTAATACTATAATATAACAGTATACTGTGATTTTGCAGACACAGTATGTTTTTGCACAAATACTACGACTTTGCTCAAATACTATGAATTACAGTAACACTATCATGTTGAAGGAATACTATGATTTGGCAGAAATACTATGCCTTAGTAGTAATACTATAATATAACAGATATACTGTGATTTTGCAGACATAGTATGTTTTTGCACAAATACTACAATTTTGCTCAAATACTATGAAATTGCAGTAATACTATGATTTGAAGGAATACTATGATGTGGTAGAAATACTATGCCTTAGTAGTAATACTATAACATAACAGATATACTGTGATTCTGCAGACATAGTATGTTTTTGCACAAATACTGCGACTTCTGCCATGGAGCATTAACAAGAATCTGAGGTCCATATTAGAAAAGCTCAGAAATCATAAAACTTTGCAGAATTGTAATGAATTAGCAATATTAATTACAGGTCTGTGTATAAATTTGTAGTGAAAAAAAAAAAGTTGAACAAAGTGGGATTTAACCCACGACCTTTGACCTGCAGACCGCGTCATTACCAATTACGCCACCTGGAACGGGGCTGGCGGCTGGAAAAAAAGATTGATGAGCAGTCAGAAATAGATGGCGGTGAGAGGCTTAAATCGCCGTTTTTTGTAGTTACAAAACGTCGTGTAACTCAAAAACTAGGTGGGATAGAAGCACAAGTCGTCTACTGGGCGAATCAGCCGACTTTGGTGAACTTTGACTGCGATTTTCATTGCTCTTTGTACCTCCGTCGCGGAGATATGACGAGAGAAGAAATTTTCATTTTCAGAGTTTGAAAACTGAGAGGAGGACAGATTTCCAACCTTCAAACAGACATAATTTATGGCTCAACAGTAAGATGACAGTAAAAACTGCTCACACCGTGAGTGTCAGCAGTGCCCAAAGATAAATTGGCAGCATGCAGATGAATCTTACAAAGAAGCTCTGAGTGAGATGTTGAGCTTGTATTTCTACCCCAAGCTGGTAGGGGTGCCCTTTATTAAACACTTGCTTGTGCTACAATGTGCTTCAAGGGTCAATAAAAGCATAACAGAACTCACTTATGGTACTGCATTCTTCCTATAAAACAATAACTGTCAGTGACTTTGTACCGTAGTATAAACACAGCATTCAAGACAACAGTTAAAAGTAACGTAACCATAAACAATGAAACAAGAACATCTAAACAGCAGCACATGTCCCAAGGCATGATGGGAGAGAACTAGCTGTTCACCAACACGCCACATTATTTACGAATTATGATTTGGCAGAAACACTGGACTTGGTATAAGTAGTATGATTTACATGAAATACTTTGACTTAGCAGAAATTCTATAATCTAGCAAAACCACTTCAGCATAGCAGAAATTCTATGATTGAGCAGAATTACTAGGATTTAGCACAAACACTATGATTTGGCTCAAAAACCTTTATTTTGCAGTTATATTGTGATTTGGCAGAAATACTGTGCTTTGGAACAAATACCAAGATTTGGCATATATACTATGAGCAGTAATAATATAACATAGCAGAAATACTGTTATTTGTGGAAATACTATGCTTTGGCACAAATACCATGATTTGGCCAAAATACTATGATTTAGCAGAAATACTATGATTGAGCAGAAGTACTAAGATGTAGTAGAAGTACTTTGATTCAACAGAAATACTATTATGGAGGAGTAATACTTTAACATGGGAGAAATATTGATACAGACACACAAACATACACATACACAGAGCCTAAAGGAACAGTGGCTGTTAAGAGTCTGGGCTTGGTATATCTAGGTCAGTTAAATTGGCTGCACCTGCTGTAATCAGCCCTTACACACACAGACACAGAGAGAGGTATAAGTTTTCTGCAGTGTATTTCTCACATTCAGGATTCCCCTCGAACAAATGGCCATAATTTCCTAACCGTAGGGGCTAGAAACACTCATTCTGACACCGTTTTGTTCAGAAGAGATGGGGAATCTGCAGGTCTTCATAAATCAGAGATAAAATATAAATTATTAAAGATATATGACTTGCAATACACTGTAACTGAGCAGAGGCAAAGCAAAACTGCCTTGACTTGCCCTCAAACAATGTTTTGTAACTCTAAATCTATATGGAGCATCAAAATCATTCTTTCACCGTAAGAGACAGCAGGCTTTGGTGAACAGTCATGGGAATTTTCAGGTCTCTGTGGAAATCCATCAAAAAGATATGATGAGAGAAAAAAGTGCCTCATTTCCAGAGTTTGAAATCTGAAGAAATCTGAGCGAGGGACAAATTTCCTATCCTCAAACAAGTGTAATTCATGGCCAACGGTAATAGGTGAGGAAAAAATTATTGAACTGTGAGCATCAGGGATGTCTGAAGATATATTGGCACAAGCCTCATGTCTCAACTCTGTTTTGTTAAGGAGATATGACGATTTGAAAATGCCTCTCATTAGAGAATCCAGCGGTGATTTTGAACAAACTCTCCATTGACTTTGTATGGAGACTTTTCCGACCTTGTGTTGGTCTGAGAGATTGCCAAATTCTATAAATCCCACAACAATGATAGTGACATTTCGGAAAGCAGCAAAAATACCTACGTATTGATGTATAATTTGTGGGAGTTGAGTGGAAATTGAGCGAGTAGCAAGAAGTTGTTCAGATATGAAGAGAAAATTCAGAATGGACGAGTGTACACTCTGAGTTAATTGCATAGCAACCATAACAACGCATGTATTTCTGAAAAATCACAATTTTGCAACTCAAAACTTAAAAGGTATAAGATTAAAATGGTAGAAGATCTGAAAAAGCTGAATCAGACAGGAATAGCCCAACAATCTGAGAACATTTTAAAGTTTGAATGGAGTTTCTAGGTGAAAGTATAAAGAAGTAGTGAAGTTTCAAATACAAGCAAGTTTTAGCAGAATTTCTGAAGATTTCCATTCATTTCAATGGGACAAATTAAAGGAAAAAAGTGTAATATTTTAAAAAGTATAATAGTAATAAACACCAAAAGTATAGCGCACATTAGCAGAAAGAGCAGAACAGTTTAGAGTTTGAACTGAGAAAATCGGCTGAAAACTGAGGAAGTAGATCCACGGCAAAAACGTACGGAAGCAACTTGAAGAATAACTAGAAAAATTTGCATTTCCTGCGAAAATGCTGTGTGGATGCCTTATTGCTGAAGCTGTCTGCTCAAAAACTGAAAAAGATGAAAAGTTGCAAAAAGTTGTATGGTGGTGAAAAAAAACAAAAACCGCCCTGAGCAGGAATCGAACCTATCCCTCCTGGTCTCAAGGAAGCTACTCATCTCACTGAGCTAAACTCACTCTCTCAAATAAGAGGAGGAGAGACCGACAATTCTGCTAAAATGAGCAGAAGCTGCTGAGAATTGTGCTGAGAAGAGGTGAAAAGGCTGAAAATTTTGCAGAAAAGAGGTAAATCAGCAGAATTTCTGCAGAAAAGAGGCAGAACAAAAGAACAAAAGAGAAAACTGAAAACAGGTTTTGCCATGAACGGGATTTGAACCTGGCCCTCCTGGTCTCAAGGCAGCTGCTCATCTCACTGAACCAAACTCTTTCTCTCAAAAACAAGAGATGGAGAATCTGACAATTTTGCTAAATGAGCAGAAGCTGCTGAGAATTGTGCTGAGAAGAAGTGAAAAGGCTGAAAATGTTGCAGAAAAGAGGTGAATCAGCAGAATTTCTGCAGAAAAGAGGTAAAGAAGCAATAAGTTGCGCTGAAAAGAGATGATCAGCAGAATTTCTGCTCAAAGGCGGCTATTCATTTCCCTGAGCCAAAGTCATTCTTACAAAGAAGAGGTGGAGAGACGGACAATTCTGCTGAAATGAGCAGAAGCTGCTGACAATTGTGCTGATAAGAGGTGAAAAGGCTGAAAATTTTGCAGAAAAGAGGTGAATCAGCAGAATTTCTGCAGAAAAGAGGCAAAGAAGCAGAAACTTGCGCTGAAAAGAGATGAATCAGCAGAGTTTCTGCTCAAAAGAGTTGTCTTTTTTCTGAATACAGCCAAAAAAGCTGGAATTTGTGCTGAAAAGGGGTGAAAAAAATGAAAATTTTGCTGAAAAGGGGTGAAGAAGCTGAAGAAGCTACAGTATACTAAACCAAAGTATTTGTGCCAAAACACAGTGTTTCTGCCATATTGTGGTACTACTACATTACAACATGAATATGGATTAAAGATGAAAGAAACTGGCAACAAATTCCTCCACTACAAACCAGTCTGATACCACTTCTTTGCAGTGTTCACGTTTACTAAGGCACTACCCAAAAGGCGCCACAAGAGGGCACTCCAACACAAGAGATGAGGTGAATGAGCAGAATTTCTGCTGAAAAGAGGCAGAAGGTTCTGTATGTAGAAAAAGAAACACTGTTGAACCATGTGTGAAATAAATAAAGAAATGAAATGAAAGAACAACCTGGTTCTGCTCAAATTCACCAATCAGAGGTACTGCCTCAGTCTGCTTCATCAGGCTGTGTACTTGTTTCTGCCATGAAGCGTTAACAAGAATCTGAGGTCCATATTAGAAAAGCTGCTAAAATCATAAAACTTTGCAGAATTGTAATAAATTAGCAATATAAATTACAGGTCTGTGATAGTGTATAAATTTGTAGTGAAAAAAAAAAAACGTGGACCAAGGTGGGATTGAACCCACGACCTTTGAGCTGCAGAGCCGTGTCATTACTGACTGCGCCACCTGGAAAGGGGGCGGCGGTCTGAAAGACAGATACTTGGGCAGTCAGAAAATAGATCGCGGTGAGAGGCGAAAAACGCCGTTTTTTGGAGTTACAAAACGTCGTGTAACTCAAAAACTAGGAGGGCTAGCAGCATAATTCTTGTACTGGGTGAATCAGCGGACTTTGGTGTATTTTGACTGCGATTTTCATAGCTTGTTCTACCTCCGTCGCGGAGATATGACGAGAGAAGAAACGGCTTCATTTCCAGAGTTTGAAGACTGAGAGAAGGACAAATTTCCACCCCTCAAACAAACGTAATTCATTGCTCAACGGTAAGATAACTGTAAAAACTGCTTCCACTGTGAGTGTCAGCAGTGTCTGAAGATATATTGGCACAAGCCTCATGTCCTAACTTTGCTTTGTTAAAGAGATATGGCGATTTGAAAATGCCTCCCGTTACAGAATTTCAGCTCTGAATTTCAAAACCTCCCCATAGACTTTGAATGGGGAGTTGTCAGACCTTGTGTCACTCCGAGGCAAATTGCGAAAAAACGGTAAATCTCACAATAAAGATAGTGACATTTTCTGAAAGCCAGCAAAAATACCTACGTTTTGATGTATAATTTGTGGGGGTTGAGTGGAAATTGAGTAAGTAGCAAGAAGTTGTTTAGACATGAAGAGAAAATTCAGAACGGACCAGCACTCACTCTGACTTAATTGCATAGCAACCATAGCAACGCATGTATTTTCTGAAAAATCACAATTTTGAAACTGAAAACTTAAAGAGAGATAAGATTAAAACGGTAGAAGATCTGAAAAAGCTGAATCAGACAGGAATAGCCCAATAATCTGAGAACATTTTAAAGTTTGAATGGAGTTTCTAGGTGAAAGTATGACAAAGTAGTTAAGTTTCAAAGACAAGCAAGTTTTAGCAGAATTGTGGAAGTTTTCCATTCATTTCAATGGGACAAATTAAAGGAAAAAAGTGTAATATTTTAAAAAGTATAATATTTATAAACACCAAAAGTCATAGCAGGAAAGAGCAGAAAGAGCAGAACAGTATAGAGTTTGAACTGAGAAAATCGGCTGAAAACTGAAAGAGTAGTTAAGTGCCGAAAAATGGGGGAGCAACCAGAATAAAGTAAAGACTAGAAAAATTTGCATTTCCTGCGAAAATGCTGTGTGGATGCCTTAACGCTGAAGCTGTCTGCTGAAAAGCTGAAAAAGATGAAAAGTTGCAAAAAGTTGCATGGTGGTGAAAAAAAAACATGTCACCCTGAGCAGGATTCGAACCTGGCCCTGCTGGTCTCAAGGCAGCTGCTCATCTCACTGAGCTAAACTCACTCTCTCAAAAAAGAAGAGGAGAGACGGACAATTCTGCTAAAATGAGCAGAAGCTGCTGAGAATTGTGCTGAGAAGAGGTGAAAAGGCTGAAAATTTTGCAGAAAAGAGGTAAATCAGCAGAATTTCTGCTGAAAAGAGGCAGAACAAAAGAGAAAATTGAAAACAGGTTTTGCCATGACCGGGATTTGAACCTGGCCCTTCTGGTCTCAAGGGAGCCGCTCATCTCACTGAACCAAACTCATTCTCACAAAAACATGAGATGGAGCAACTGACAATTTTGCTAAATGAGCAGAAGCTGCTGAGAACTGTGCTGAGAAGAAGTGAAAAGGCTGAACATTTTGCAGAAAAGAGGTGAATCAGCAGAATTTCTGCTCAAAAGAGTTTTTTTTCTGAAAACAGCTGAGATTTGTGCTGATAAGAGGTGAAAAGGCTGAAAATTTTGCAGAAAAGAGATGAATCAGCAGAGTTTCTGCTGAAAAGAGTTTTGTTTTTCTGAAAACAGCCAAAAAGCTGGAATTTGTGCTGAAAAGGGGTGAAAAAAATGAAAATTTTTCTGAAAAGGGGTGAAGTAGCTAAAGTATACCAAATCAAAGTATTTGTGCCAAAACATAGTGTTTCTGCCATATTGTGGTACTACTACATTACAACATGAATACGGATTAAAGATGAAAGAAACTGGCAACAAATTCCTCCACTACAAACCAGTCTGATACCACTTCTTTGCAGTGTTCACGTTTACTAAGGCACTACCCAAAAGGCGCCACAAGAGGGCACTCCAACACAAGAGATGAGGTGAATGAGCAGAATTTCTGCTGAAAAGAGGCAGAAGGTTCTGTATGTAGAAAAAAAACACTGTTGAACCATGTGTGAAATAAATAAAGAAATGAAATGAAAGAACAACCTGGTTCTGTTCATTTCCACCAATCAGAGGTACTGCAAAAAGTTGTATGGTGGTGAAAACAAAATATTGCCCTGAGCAGGATTCGAACCTGGCCCTTCTGGTCTCAAGGCAGCTGCTCATCTCACTGAACCAAACTCATTCTCGCACAAACAAGAGATGGAGAAAGGGACAATTTTGCTAAATGAGCAGAAGCTGCTGAGAATTGTGCTGAGAAGAAGTGAAAAGGCAGAAAATTTTGCAGAAAAGAGGTGAATCAGCAGAATTTCTGCAGAAAAGAGGTAAAGAAGCAATAAGTTGCGCTGAAAAGAGATGAATCAGCAGAATTTCTGCTTAAAAGAGTTTTTCCTGAAAACAGCTGAGATTTGTGCTAATAAGAGGTGAAAAGGCTGAAAATTTTGCAGAAGAGGTGAACAAGCAGAATTTGGGCTGAAAAGAGGTGAAAATTCTGCTGAAAACAGTTCAGTCAGCAGAAGTTCTGCTGAAAAGTTTTCTGCAGAACTCTTTTCAGAATTGTGCTGAAAAGATCTTTTTGCTGAAAATAGCTGAAAAAGCTGGGAAACTGAAAATTTTGCTGAAAAGGGGTGAAAAAGCTGAAATTGAGTTAAAAAAGTTTCTCTGCGTAAAACAGGTTTCTGCTTAAAACAGCTAATAAGTTGAGATTTGTGCTGAAAACAGGTGTTCAAATCCCACGACCAGGATTTAAACCTGGCCCTTCTGGTCTCAAGGAAGCTACTCATCTCACTGAACTAAACTTGTTCCGACAAACACAAGAGATGGAGAAACTGACAGTTTTGCTAAATGAGCAGAAGCTGCTGAGTTTTGTGCTGAGAAGAAGTGAAAAGCTGAAAAATTTGCAGAAAAGAGGTGATTCAGCAGAATTTCTGCAGAAAAGAGGTAAAGAAGCAATAAGTTGCGCTGAAAAGAGATGAATCAGCAGAATTTCTGCTCAAAGGTGGCTATTCATTTCCCTGAGCCAAAGTCACTCTTACAAAGAAGAGGTGGAGAGACGGACAATTCTGCTGAAATGAGCAGAAGCTGATAAGAGGTGAAAAGGCTGAAAATTTTGCAGAAAAGAGGTGAATCAGCAGAATTTCTGCAGAAAAGAGGTAAAGAAGGAGAAACTTGCGCTGAAAAGAGATGAATCAGCAGAGTTTCTGCTGAAAAGAGTTGTCTTTTTTCTGAATACAGCCAAAACAGCTGGAATTTGGGGTGGAAAAAATGAAAATTTTGCTGAAAAGGGGTGAAGAAGCTGAAGAAGCTAAAGTATACTAAATCAAAGTATTTGTGCCAAAACATAGTATTTCTGCCATATTTTGGTATTTGTGCCACAAAAGTTACTACATTACAACATGAATACGGATTAAAGATGAGAGAAACTGGTAACAAATTCCTCCACTACAAACCAGTCTGATACCACTTCTATGCAGTGTTCACGTTTACTAAGGCACTACCCAAAAGGCGCCACAAGAGGGCACTCCAACACAAGAGATGACCTATGTACACTGATGCACTTAGTAACAGTCAGCCTCCTACTTAGCCACTACGTAATACAGCGATATTACAGTGTACCAATTCACATAAATTTGCAGGGGGAACAAACAAAGCAGGAACAAGCCAAAACAGGATTCGATCCTGGCCCTCCTGGTCGCAAGGCGGCTATTCATTTTCCTGAGCCAAAGTCATTCTTACAAAGATGAGGTGGAGAGACGGACAATTCTGCTGAAATGAGCAGAAGCTGCTGAGAATTGTGCTGATAAGAGATGAAAAGGCTGAAAATTTTGTAGAAAAGAGGTGAATCAGCAGAATTTCTGCAGAAAAGAGGTAAAGAAGCAGAAACTTGCGCTGAAAAGAGATGAATCAGCAGAGTTTCTGCTGAAAAGAGTTTTTGTTTTCTGAAAACAGCCAAAAAAGCTGGAATTTGTGCTGAAAAGGGGTGAAAACAAATGAAAATTTTGCTGAAAAGGGGTGAAGAAGCTAAAGTATACCAAATCAAAGTATTTGTGCCAAAACATAGTGTTTCTGCCATATTGTGGTATTTGTGCCACAAAAGTTACTACATTACAACATGAATACGGATTAAAGATGAAAGAAACTGGCAACAAATTCCTCCACTACAAACCAGTCTGATACCACTTCTATGCAGTGTTCACATTTACTAAGGCACTACCCAAAAGGCGTCACAAGAGGGCACTCCAACACAAGAGATGACCTATGTACACTGATGCACTTAGTAACAGTCAGCCTCCTACTTAGCCACTACGTAATACAGCGATATTACAGTGTACAAATTCACATAAATATGATTTGGCAGAAATACTAAACTTTGGCACAAATACTATAATTGAGTACAAGTACTCTAAGATAACAGAAATACTATGATTTAGCAGAAATACAATGTTTTTGCAGAAACACTGTAATTTCACTCAAATACTATGAGATAGCAGTAATACTATGATTTGGCAGAAATGCTACGTTTTAGTACAAATACTATGACAAAGCAGAAATACTATGACTTAGAAGTAATACTATCACAAAAGGGATTCCTCAAAATACTATGAAATTGCAGTAATTCTATGATTTGGCAGAAATACGGTACTTCATACAAATACAATGCTTTGGTACAAATACTATATTTTGGTTTGAATACTATGATTTGCAACAAATACTATGATTTGGCACGAGTAGTATGATTTAGTACAAATACTACGAATTGGCAGAAATACTGTGACTAAGTAGTAATACTATAACATAACAGATATACTGTTATGTTGCAGACAGTCTATGTTTCGAACCTGGCCCTCCTGGGCTCAAGGCGGCTACTCATCTCACTGTGCCAAACTGACTCTCACAAGGAAGGAGATGGAGAGACTGACAATTATGGTGAAATGAGCAGAAGCTGCTGAGAATTGTGCTCATAAGAGGTAAAAGGGCTGAAAATTTTGCAGAAAAGAGGTAAATCAGCAGAATTTCTGCAGAAAAGAGGGAAAGAAGCAGAACATTGCGCTGAAAAGAGGTGAATGAGCAGAATTTCTGCTGAAAAGAGGCAGAACAACCTGGTTCTGCTCAAATTCACCAATCAGAGGTACTGCTTCTGTCTGCTTCATCAGGCTGTGTACTTGTATGTATTTCTGCCATGTGGTGTTGACAAGAATCTGAGGTCCATATTAGAAAAGCTGGTAAAATCATAAAACTTTGCAGAATTGTAATAAATTAGCAATATAAATTACAGGTTTGTGTGTGATAGTGTATCAATTTGTAGTGAAAAAAAAAACGTGGACAAAGGTGGGATTGAACCCACGACCTTTGAGCTGCAGAGCCGTGTCATTACTGATTGCGCCACCTGGAAAGGGGGCGGCGGTTTGAAAGACAGATACTTGGGCAGTCAGAAAATAGATCGCGGTGAGAGGCGAAAAACGCCGTTTTTTGGAGTTACAAAACGTCGTGTAACTCAAAAACTAGGAGGGCTAGCAGCATAATTCTTGTACTGGGTGAATCAGCGGACTTTGGTGTATTTTGACTGCGATTTTCATAGCTCGTTCTACCTCCGTCGCGGAGATATGACGAGAGAAGAAACGGCTTCATTTCTAGAGTTTGAAGACTGAGAGAAGGACAGATTTCCACCCCTCAAACAAACGTAATTCATTGCTCAACGGTAAGATAATTGTAAAAACTGCTTCCACTGTGAGTGTCAGCAGTGTCTGAAGATATATTGGCACAAGCCTCATGTCCTAACTTTGCTTTGTTAAAGAGATATGGCGATTTTAAAATGCCTCCCGTTACAAAATTTCAGCTCTGAATTTCAAAACCTCCCCATAGACTTTGAATGGGGACTTGCCAGACCTTGTGTCACTCCGAGGCAAATTGCGAAAAAACGGTAAACCTTACAATAAAGATAGTGACATTGTCTGAAAGCCAGCAAAAATACCTACGTTTTGATGTATAATTTGTGGGGATTTAGTGGAAATTGAGTGAGTAGCAAGAAGTTGTTTAGACATGAAGAGAAAATTCAGAACGGACCAGCACTCACTCTGACTTAATTGCATAGCAACCATAGCAACGCATGTATTTTCTGAAAAATCACAATTTTGCAACTGAAAACTTAAAGAGAGATAAGATTAAAACGGTAGAAGATCTGAAAAAGCTGAATCAGACAGGAATAGCCCAATAATCTGAGAACATTTTAAAGTTTGAATGGAGTTTCTAGGTGAAAGTATGACAAAGTAGTTAAGTTTCAAAAACAAGCAAGTTTTAGCAGAATTGTGGACGTTTCCCATTCATTTCAATGGGACAAATTAAAGGAAAAAAGTGTAATATTTTAAAAAGTATAACAGTAATAAACACCAAAAGATATAGCCGGAATTAGCAGAAATAGCAGAACAGTTTAGAGTTTGAACGGAGAAAATCGGCTGAAAACTGGAGGAGTAGTTCAGTGCCAAAAAACGGGGCAGCAACTTGAAGAATAAAGTTTAAAACAGGAAAACAATAGTGTGGAAGCCCTTTAGGGCATCCACACAATAATAAAGAACTAGAAAAATTTGCATTTCCTGCGAAAATGCTGTGTGGATGCCTTAACGCTGAAGCTGTCTGCTGAAAAGCTGAAAAAGATGAAAACTTGCAAAAAGTTGTATGGTGGTGAAAAAAAAAAACATTGCCCTGAGCAGGATTCGAACCTGGCCCTCCTGGTCTTAAGGCAGTTACTCATCTCACTGAGCTAAACTCACTCTGACCAAGAAGAGGTGGAGAGACGGACAACTCTGCTGAAATGAGCAGAAGCTGCTGAGAATTGTGCTGATAAGAGGAGAAAAGGCTGAAAATTTTGCAGAAAAGGGGTGAATCAGCAGAATTTCTGCTGAAAAGGGGTAAAGAAGCAGAATGTTGCGCTGAAAAGACATGAATCAGCAGAATTTTTTGCTCAAAAGTGTTTTTTCTGAAAACAGCTGAGATTTGTGCTAATAAGAGGTGAAAAGGCTGAAAATTTTGCAGAAGAGGTGAATAAGCAGAATTTGGGCTGAAAAGAAGTGAAAATTCTGCTGAAAAGAGTTCAATCAGCAGAATTTCTGCTGAAAAGAGTTCTGCAGAACTCTTTTCAGAATTCTGCTGAAAAGAGGTTTTTGCTGAAAACAGCAGAAAAAGCTGGGATTTGTGCTGAAAAGGGGTGAAAAAGCTGAAATTGAGTTAAAGAAGTTTAACTGTTAACTGAAAGAAATGTTGCCATAAGAGGGATTTGAACACAGGCCTCCCAGTCTGAGAACGGATGCTCATCTCACTGAGCTAAAACACAGGTCATCCCGGCAAGGAAAATCAGTGACGCCACTGATGATATGGCAGAAATGGGCAAAAAATATTGCAAAAAAAATTCAATATCTCAAAAAGTATAGAAGTTATGAGCACCAAAAGTCATAGCAGGCATATGTTTCAGTACAAATACGCTGATTTGTACTGAAACATAGTACTGATTTGTACTGATTTAAATACTATGTTTCTTCATAAATTCTATCTTTTGGCAAAAATTTTTGATAAAAGGTACTATTTCTGCTTTTTAGCAGAAATACTGTAATTTGGCATAAATACTATGATTTGGGATAAATACTGTGATTTGGCACATATACTATATTCAGCAGATGTATTATAACATAACAGAAATTCTACGACTTACTAGTAATACTATAACATAACAGAAATATTAATTGGGCACAAATACTATAATTTGGCACAAATACCATGTTTTGGGAAAATCCCATGATTTGGAACAAATACTATGATATAGCAGAAATACTATGATTGGGTAAAAATACTATGATTGGGCAGAAATACTATGATTGAGTACAAATACTATGATTGGGCAGAAATACTATGTTTCAGTACAAATGACAGGAATACTATGATTTAGCAGAAATACTGTGTTTTCACATAAGTACTATTTTTTGGGTACTATTTCTGCCTTTTGGCAAAAATACTGTAATTTGGCATAAATACTATGATTTGGGGTAAATACTATGATTTGTCAGATATACTATATTCAGCATATATACTATAACATAACAGACATTCCTCCACTTAGTTTTAATACTGTAACATAACAGAAAAATTATGATTTGGCCCCAAAACCATGATTTGGCACAAATGCCATTATTTCGCAAAAATACTATGATTTAGCAGAATTACTAAGATGTAGTAGAAGTACTTTGATTTAGCAGAAATACTGTGATTGAGGAGTAATACTTTAACATAGGAGAAATACTGATACACATATCAATATCTGATACACATATCAGAGATGAGGTCAACAGACTGACTGAGTGGTGTTCAGTTAATAACCTCCAACTGAACACCACGAAAACTAAAGAACTTATCTTCGACTTCAGGAAGGGCAGAGCAGACCCGGCCCCACTGTACATTCACGGGAGCTGTGTGGAGAGGGTGCACTCCATGAGTTTTCTGGGCGTGCAGATCTCTGATGATCTCTCCTGGACTGCAAATACCACGGCGGTGGTAAAAAGGCCCAGCAGCGTCTCCACTTTCTGAGAGTGCTCAGGAGGAACAACCTGGAGGAGAGGCTGCTGGTGACATTCTACAGAGCCACTATAGAGAGCATCCTAACGTACAGCATAACAACATGGTATGCAGGGTGCTCAGCTGCAGACAGGAAAGCACTGCAGAGGGTCATCAACACAGCCCAGAAGATCACTGGCTGCTCTCTGCCCAGCCTGGAGGTCATTGCAAACTCTCGGTACCTCAGCAGAGCTGGCAATATCATCAAGGACCATTCTCACCCCAGCAATCAGCTGTTTGAACTATTACCTTCAGGCCGACGGTACAGGTCACATAAAACCAGGACAAACAGATTCAGGGATAGCTTCTTTCCCAGAGCCATCACCATAGTAAATAAGCACAAAAACAAATGAAACTGCTTAGCTACACCATACTGTCACCGTCAATTATTGTGCTGCTATTCTTACTGTCATTATATTAATGCTGCTATCCTGTATATATTGTGCTATCCTGTATATATTGTACTTACTATTGTTTGTTTTAATGTACCTTTTATATTTTACATTTATATTTATTATTGTATTTTTGCACCAAGGGAGTGGCACTCCAATTTCGTTGTACCCTGTACAATGACAATAAAGGCTATTCTATTATATTCTATTCTATTCTATACTATATTCAGCACATATACTTTAACAAATGATTTAAAAGAAATACTATGACTCCATACAAATACAATGGTTTGGCACAAATACTATGATTTGCTATAAATACTATGATTTGGCACAAATACTATATTCAGCAGATATACTATAAAAGAACAGAACGTCTACGACTTAGTAGTTATGCTATAACATAACAGAAATGTTAACTGGGCACAAATACTATAATTTGGAACAAATACCATGTTTTGTCACAAATACCATGATTTGGCAAAAATACCATGATTTGGCACAAATACGATGATATGGCAGAAATACAATGGTTTGGCACAAATACTATGATTTGCTATAAATACTATGATTTGGCACATATACTACATTCAGCAGATATAATATAACAGAACGGAACGTCTACGACTTAGTAGTTATGCTATAACATAACAGAAATATTAATTGGGCACTACTATAATTTGAAACAAATACCATGTTTTGTCACAAATACCATGGTTTGGCACAAATACAATGATATGGCAGAAATACTATGATTGGGTACAAATACTATGATTTGGCAGAAAAACTGCGTTTTAGCACAACTACTGAGATTTGATTGAAATACTATGATTTAGAAGAAATACTATGACTTCGTACAAATACGATGCTTTGGTACAAATACTGTTTTGGTTTGAATACTATGATATGCAACAAATACTATGATTTGGCACAAGTAATGTGATTTAGTACAAATACTACGAATTGGCAGAAATACTGTGCCTTAGTAGTAATACTAAAACATTACAGAAATACTGTGATTTTGCAGACATAGTACGTTGTTGCAAATATAGTACGATTTTGCTCAAATACCATGAAATTGCAGTAATACTATGATTTTGAAGGAATACTATGATTTGGCAGAAATACTATGCCTTAGTAGTAATACTATAACAACAGATATACTATGATTTCTTTGTTTTTGCACAAATACCACAATATGGCAGAAATACTATGTTTTAGCACAAATACTATAATTTGGCACAAATACCATGATTTGGCAAAACCCATGATTTGGTACAAATACGATGATATGGCAGAAATACTATGATTGGGTACACATACTATGATTTGTGAGAAATACTGCGTTTTACCACAACTTGTGAGATTTGATTGAAATACTATTATTTAGAAGAAATACTATGACTCCATACAGATACGAAGCTTTGACACAAATACTATGATTTAGTACAAATACTATGATTGGGCAGGAATACTATGATTGAGCAGAAGTACTAAGATGTAATAGAAGTACTTTGATTTAGCAGAAATACTATAATTGAGGAGTAATACTTTAACATAGGAGAAATATTGATACACATATACACAGAGTGTACAAATCAGTACAAATACTATGATTTAGCAGGAATACTATGTTTTAAAATAAATACTATTGTTTGGCAGAAATTTCTGCTAAAAGGTACTATTTCTGCTTTTTAGCAGAAATACTGTAATTTGGCATAAATACTTTGATTTGGGATAAATACTATTATTTGGCAGATATACTATATTCAGCACATATACTATAACATAACAGAAATTCCTCCACCCTAGTAGTAATACTATAACATAACAGAAATATTCTGATTTGGCACAAAAGCCATGAGTTGGCACAAATACCATGATTTGGCACAAATAGTATGATTGAGCAGAAGTACTAAGATGTAGTAGAAGTACTTTGAAGTACTATGATTGAGAAGCAATACTTTAACATAGGAGAAATATTGATACACACACACATACACAGAGGCTAAAGTGAACAGTGGCTGTTAAGAGTCTGGGCCTGGTATATCTAGGTCAGTTAAATTAGCTGCACCTGCTGTAATCAGCCCTTACACACGCAGACACAGAGAGAGGTATGAGTTTTCTTCAGTGTATTTCTGACATTCAGGATTCCCCTTGCACAAATGGCCATAATTTTCTAACCATAGGGGCTAGAACAGTCATTCTGACACTGTTTTGTTCAGAAGAGATGGGGGAATCTTCAGGTCTTCATAATTCAAAGATAAAATATAGATTATTGAAGATATATGACTTGTAACACACTGTAACTGAGTAGAGGCGAAGCAAAACTGCCTTGACCTAGCCTCAAACAATGTTTTGTAACTCTAAATCTATATGGAGCATCAAAATCATTCTTTCACCGTAAGAAACAGCAGGCTTTGGTGAACAGTCATGGAAATTTTCAGGGCTCTGTTGCAATCCATCAAAAAGATATGACGAGAGAAAAAAGTGTCTCATTTCCAGAGTTTGAAATCTGAAGAGATCTGAGCGAGGGACAAATTTCCTACTCTCAAACATATGCAATTCATGGCCAAACGGTAATAGGTGAGAAAAAAATTCTTGAATTGTGAGCATCAGGACTGTCTGAAGATATATTGGCACAAGCCTCATGTCTCAACTCTGTTTTGTTAAGGAGATATGACGATTTGAAAATGCCTCTCATTAGAGAATTCCAGCGGTGATTTTGAACAAGCTCTCCATTGACTTTCTATGGAGAGTTTGAGACTTGTGTTGGTCTGAGGAGATTTGCCAAAATTCTATAAATCCCACAACAATGATAGTGACATTTTCTGAAAGCCTGCAAAAATACCTACATTTTGATGTATAATTTTTGGGAGTTGAGTGGAAATTGAGCGAGTAGCAAGAAGTTGTTCGGACATGAAGAGAAAATTCAGAATGGACGAGTGTACACTCTGAGTTAATTGCATAGCACCATAACAACGCATGTATTTTCTGAAAAATCACAATTTTGCAACTCAAAATTTAAAGAGGGATAAGATTAAAATGGTAGAAGATCTGAAAAAGCTGAATCAGACAGGAATAGTCCAATAATTTGAGAACATTTTAAAGTTTGAATGGAGTTCCTAGGTGAAAGTATAAGAAAGTAGTTAAGTTTCAAAAACAGGCAAGTTTTAGCAGAATTGTGGAAGTTTCCATTCATTTCAATGGGACAAATTAAAGGAAAAAGTGTAATATTTAAAAAGTATAAGAGTAATAACACCAAAAGTCATAGCTGCAATAAGCAGAAAGAGCAGAACAGTTAGAGTTGAACGGAGAAAATCGGATAAAAACTGCGGAAGTAGTTCAGTGCCGAAAAACGTACGGAAGCAACTTGAAGATGAAGAAAAGATAAAGAATAAAGAGAAACAGGAACTCAATAGTGTGGAAGCCCTTGAGGGCATCCACACAACTAGAAAAATTTGCATTTCCTGCGAAAATGCAGTGTGGATGCTGGAACGCTGAAGCTGTCAGCTGAAACTAGCTGAAAAAGCTGAAAAGTTGCAGAAATTGTAAAAACTTTGCAGAAGCAAA
>NW_020327981.1:0-17259 GCF_001858045.2 Oreochromis niloticus | reverse complement strand
GGATAGAAGCATAATTCTTGTACTGGGTGAATCAGCGGACTCTGGTGTATTTTGACTGCGATTTTCATAGCTCGTTCTACCTCCGTCGCGGAGATATGACGAGAGAAGAAACGGCTTCATTTCCAGAGTTTGAAGACTGAGAGGAGGACAGATTTCCACCCCTCAAACAAACGTAATTCATTGCTCAACGGTAAGATAATTGTAAAAACTGCTTCCACTGTGAGTGTCAGCAGTGTCTGAAGTTATATTGGCACAAGCCTCATGTCCTAACTTTGCTTTGTTAAGAGATATGGCGATTTGAAAATGCCTCCGTTTCAGAATTTCAGCTCTGAATTTCAAAACCTCCCCATAGACTTTGAATGGGGAGTATTGAGACCTTGTGTCACTCCGAGGCAAATTGCGAAAAAACGGTAAATCTCACAATAAAGATAGTGACATTGTCTGAAAGCCAGCAAAAATACCTACGTTTTGATGTATAATTTGTGGGGGTTGAGTGGAAATTGAGCGAGTAGCAAGAAGTTGTTTAGACATGAAGAGAAAATTCAGAACCGACCAGCACTCACTCTGACTTAATTGCATAGCAACCATAGCAACGCATGTATTTTCTGAAAAATCACAATTTTGCAACTGAAAACTTAAAGAGAGATAAGATTAAAACGGTAGAAGATCTGAAAAAGCTGAATCAGACAGGAATAGCCCAATAATCTGAGAACATTTTAAAGTTTGAATGGAGTTTCTAGGTGAAAGCATGAGAACGTAGTTAAGTTTGAAAGACAAGCAAGTTTTAGCAGAATTGTGGAAGTTTCCCATTCATTTCAATGGGACAAATTAAAGGAAAAAACTGTAATATTTTAAAAGTATAAGAGTAATAAACACCAAAAGTCATAGCTGGAATTAGCAGAAAGGGCAGAACAGTTTAGAGTTTGAACTGAGAAAATCGGCTGAAAACTGGAGGAGTAGTTAAGTGCCGAAAAACGTACGGAAGCAACAGGAATAATAAAGAATAAAGAGAAACAGGAAAACAATAGTGTGGAAGCCCTTAGGGCATCCACACAATAATAATAAAGAATAAAGAGAAACAGGAACTCAATAGTGTGGAAGCCCTTTAGGGCATCCACACAATAAAGAGAAACAGGAAAACAATAGTGTGGAAGCCCTTTAAGGGCATCCACACAACTAGAAAAATTTGCATTTCCTGCGAAAATGCTGTGTGGATGCCTTAACGCTGAAGCTGTCTGCTGAAAAGCTGAAAAGATGAAAAGTTGCAAAAAGTTGTATGGTGGTGAAAAAAACATGTCGCCCTGAGCAGGATTCGAACCTGGCCTCCTGGTCTCAAGGCAGCTACTCATCTCACTGAGCTAAACTCATTCTTTAAAAAACAGGAGGAGAGACCGACAATTCTGCTAAAATGAGCAGAAGCTGCTGAGAATTGTGCTGAGAAGAGGTGAAAAGGCTGAAAATTTGCAGAAAACAGGTAAATCAGCAGAATTTCTGCAGAAAAGAGGTAAAGAAGCAATAAGTTGCGCTGAAAAGAGATGAATCAGCAGAATTTCTGCTCAAAGGTGGCTATTCATTTCCCTGAGCCAAAGTCACTCTTACAAAGAAGAGGTGGAGAGACGGACAATTCTGCTGAAATGAGCAGAAGCTGCTGAGAATTGTGCTGATAGGAGGTGAAAAGGCTGAAAATCCTGCAGAAAAGAGGTGAATCAGCAGAATTTCTGCTGAAAAGAGGTAAAGAAGCAGAAAGTTGCGCTGAAAAGAGATGATTCAGCAGAATTTCTGCTCAAAAGAGGTTTTTTCTGAAAACAGCTGAGATTTGTGCTGATAAGAGGTGAAAAGGCTGAAAATTTTGCAGAAGAGTTGAATAAGCAGAATTTGGGCTGAAAAGAGGTGGAAATTCTGAAAATTCTGCTGAAAAGAGGTCAATCAGCATAATTTCTGCTGAAAAGAGGTGAATGAGCAAAATTCTGCTTAAAAGAGGTTTTTGCTTAAAACAGCTGAAAAGGCTGGGATTTGTGCTGAAAAGTGGTGAAAAAACTGGAAAATTCTGGTGAAAAGGGGTGAAGATTCTGACAGTTGTGTTGAAAAGAGTTAAAACAATATAATTGTGCACTGGGGCCTCCCGCTCTGAGAACTGCTGCTCATCTCACTGAGCTAAATCACAGCTCACTCCAGCAAGCAAAATCAGTGACCACATTGATAATGTGTTCCATTCATTTCAATGGTCAAAAGTCATGGCACACATTAGCAGAAATAGCAGAATTTTTTTTTTAAGTTTGAACATAGTATTTATACTATAACATAGTATTTCTTCTAAATCATAATATTTGAACCAAATGATAGTATTTCTGCCAAATCACAGTATTTCTGGTAAATCACAGTGTTTGTGCCAAATCACAGTATTTGTACCAAATCATAGCACTTGTGACAAATCATAGTTGTTAGCTGAATCTGTGCTAAAACATAGTATTTCTGCTAAAACTTAGTATTTATACTAAATAATATTTTTCTTACAAATCATAGCATTTGTGCTGAACCATAGAAAATTCTGCCAAATCATACAATTTGTGCCGAAACATTATGTATGATTTATGATTTAGCAGAAACACTGGGACTTGGTAGAAATACTATGATTTACATGAAATACTTTGACTTAGCAGAAATACTATAATCTAGCAAAAAGTACTACAGCATAGCAGAAATTCTATCATTGAGCAAAATTACTAGGATTTAGCAGAAATACTATGATTTGGCACAAATACTATGTTTTAGCACAAAAAATATGTTTTGGCTAGAAAACTTATTTTGCAGTTATACTATGATCTGGAAGAAATACTATGCTTTGGAACAAATACCATGATTTGGCAGAAATACTATGAGCAGTAATAATATAACATAGCAGAAATACTATTATTTGGGTGAATGCTATTGTTTGGCACAAACACTATGATTTAGCACTGTATAGAATGGTGTACGTCAGTTTAATGCTGGGTGGTGCTGCAATAGTAGCTATCCTCGGTCAGAAGGAGAGGCTGACATCCAGGAATTAGATTACCACAGGTGGAGTTTATTGGCAGTCTGATGGATGTTACAGGGAGATATGGCATACAGTAGGAGGATGTGGAGGGGTGATATGGTGTGGTTTCTATGATTAAGAACAGGGTATACATTACAACAAGAATACGGATTAAAGATTTAAGAAACTGGCAACAAATTCCTCCACTACAAACCAGTCTGATACCACTTCTTTGCAGTGTTCACGTTTACTAAGGCACTACCCAAAAGGTGCCACAAGAGGGCACTCCAACACAAGAGATAACCTATGTACACTGATGCACTTAGTAACAGTCAACCTCCTACTTAGTCACTACGTAATACAGCGATATTACAGTGTACAAATTCACATAAATTTGCAGGGGGAACAAACAAAGCAGGAACAAGCCCAAAACAATCAAATAACTGTGCTGCCATAGCTATCGCTAACTAGCACATACGCTAAAGGTAACTAAAACCAATACACACAAGTAGCAGGGTAAACATCTTAAGCATGGAACATTAACTCACGTTTATGTGACACACACCATCCCCAACAAATACAGGATGGGCTATTTGCTCCCCTTCCCAGCAGCTCTCTCCTCAATCGTAACCACAGGAACAAAGGAAGACCATCTAGCTCAGAAGTCCAATGAATCCCCTCACTGCTCAGAGGCTGCTGGGTAATGTAGCTCACACTAACACAGGCTTTTCTACAAGCACAAATACTATAACATAGCAGAAATACTGTGATTTTGTTGAAATACTATGCTTTGGGACATATACTATGATTTGGCTCAAATACTATGATATAGCAGCAATACTATGTTTTGGTACAAATGGTGCGCTTAGGCACAAATATTATGATTTGGCAGACACTATGATTTAGCAGAGATAATATGGTTTGGCAGAAATACTAAACTTTGGCACAAATACTATAATTGAGTACAAGTACTTTAAGATAACAGAAATACTATGATTTAGCAGAAATACAATGTTTTTGCAGAAACACTGTAATTTCAGTCAAATACTATGAAATAGCAGTAATACTATGATTTGGCAGAAATACTACGTTTTAGTACAAATACTATGACAAAGCAGAAATACTATGACTTAGAAGTAATACTATCACAAAAGGGATTCCTCAAAATACTATGAAATTGCAGTAATTCTATAATTTGGCAGAAATACGGTACTTCATACAAATACAATGCTTTGGTACAAATACTATATTTTGGTTTGAATACTATGATTTCCAACAAATACTATGATTTGGCACGAGTAGCATGATTTAGTACAAATACTACGAATTGGCAGAAATACTGTGACTTAGTACTAATACCATAACATAACAGATATACTGTGTTGCAGACAGTCTGTTTTTGCACAAATACCACAATATGGCAGAAATACTATGTTTTAGTACAAATACTATGATTTGGTATAAATATTATGTTTTGGCACATATACCTTATTCAGCAGATATCCTATAACATAACAGAAATTCTACGACTTAGTAGTAATACTATAACATAACAGAAATATTAATTGGGCACAAATACTATAATTTGGCACAAGTACCATGTTTTGGCAAAATCCCATAATTTGGCACAAATACTATGATATGGCAGAAATACTATGATTGGGTACAAATACTATGATTGGGCAGAAATACTATGTTTCAGTACAAATACTATGATTTAGCAGAAATACTATGTTTTAACATAAATACTATTTTTTGGCAGAAATTTCTGCTAAAAGGTACTATTTCTGCCTTTTGGCAGAAATACTGTAATTTGGCATAAATACTATGATTTGGGATAAATACTATGATTTGGCAGATATACTATATTCAGCATATATACTATAACATATCAGAAATATTCTGATTTGGCCCCAAAACCATGATTTGGCACAAATACCATGAT
Organism: Oreochromis niloticus; assembly: GCF_001858045.2. Classification (NCBI taxonomy): domain Eukaryota; kingdom Metazoa; phylum Chordata; class Actinopteri; order Cichliformes; family Cichlidae; genus Oreochromis; species Oreochromis niloticus. The sequence goes on along the minus strand of NW_020327981.1, from coordinate 12,298 downwards.
TTTTCAAAAATACTATGATTTAGCAGAAATACTATGGTTGAGCAGAAGTACTAAGATGTAGTAGAAGTACTGTGATTTAGCAGAAATACTATTATGGAGGAGTAATACTTTAACATGGGAGAAATATTGATACACACACACATACACAGAGAGCAAAGTGTACAGGGGCTGTTAAGAGTCTGGGCTTGGTATATCTAGGTCAGTTAAATTAGCTGCACCTGCTGTAATCAGCACTTACACACACAGACACAGAGAGAGGTATAAGTTTTCTGCAGTGTATTTCTCACATTCAGGATTCCCCTCGAAAAAATGGCCATAATTTCCTAACCGTAGGGGCTAGAACGCTCATTCTGACACCGTTTTGTTCAGAAGAGATGGGGGAATCTGCAGGTCTTCTTAATTCAGAGATAGAATATAAATTATTGAAGATATATGACTTGTAATACACTGGGAATCTCTGCATCCACACAATTTGCATTTCCTGCGAAAATGCTGTGTGGATGCCTTAACACTGAAGCTGTCTGCTGAAAAGCTGAAAAAGATGAAAAGTTGCATGGCGGTGAAAAAAAAGTGTCACCCTGAGCAGGATTCAAACCTGGCCCTCCTGGGCTCAAGGCGGCTACTCATCTCACTGTGCCAAACTGACTCTCACAAGGGAGGAGATGGAGAGACTGACAATTATGGTGAATGAGCAGAAGCTGCTGAGAATTGTGCTCATAAGAGGTAAAAGGGCTGAAAATTTTGCAGAAAAGAGGTAAATCAGCAGAATTTCTGCAGAAAACAGGGAAAGAAGCAGAACATTGCGCTGAAAAGAGGTGAATGAGCAGAATTTCTGCTGAAAAGAGGCAGAACAACCTGGTTCTGCTCAAATTCACCAATCAGAGGTACTGCTTCTGTCTGCTTCATCAGGCTGTTTACTTGTATGTATTTCTGCCATGTGGTGTTGACAAGAATCTGAGGTCCATATTAGAAAAGCTGCTAAAATCATAAAACTTGCAGAAGAGGTGAACAAGCAGAATTTGGGCTGAAAAGAGGTGAAAATTCTGCTGAAAACAGTTCAGTCAGCAGAAGTTCTGCTGAAAAGTGTTCTGCAGAACTCTTTTCAGAATTCTGCTGAAAAGATGTTTTTGCTGAAAATAGCTGAAAAAGCTGGGAAACTGAAAATTTTGCTGAAAAGGGGTGAAAAAGCTGAAATTGAGTTAAAAAAGTTTCTCTGCGTAAAACAAGTTTCTGCTTAAAACAGCTAATAAGTTGAGATTTGTGCTGAAAACAGGTGTTCAAATCCCATGACCAGGATTTAAACCTGGCCCTTCTGGTCTCAAGGAAGCTACTCATCTCACTGAACTAAACTTGTTCCGACAAACACAAGAGATGGAGAAACTGACAATTTTGCTAAATGAGCAGAAGCTGCTGAGTTTTGTGCTGAGAAGATGTGAAAAGCTGAAAAATTTGCAGAAAAGAGGTGAATCAGCAGAATTTCTGCAGAAAAGATGGAAAGAAGAAGAACATTGCACTGAAAAGAGGTAAATCAGCAGAATTTCTGCTGAAAAGAGTTTTTTTTTTCTGAAAACAGCCCCAAAAAATGGAATTTGTGCTGAAAAGGGGTGAAAAAAATGAAAATTTTGCTGAAAAGGGGTGAAGAAGCTAAAGTATACCAAATCAAAGTATTTGTGCCAAAACATAGTGTTTCTGCCATATTGTGGTATTTGTGCCACAAAAGTTACTACATTACAACATGAATACGGATTAAAGATGAAAGAAACTGGCAACAAATTCCTCCACTACAAACCAGTCTGATACCACTTCTTTGCAGTGTTCACGTTTACTAAGGCACTACCCAAAAGGCGTCACAAGAGGGCACTCCAACACAAGAGATGACCTATGTACACTGATGCACTTAGTAACAGTCAGCCTCCTACTTAGACACTACGTAATACAGCGATATTACAGTGTACAAATTCACATAAATATGATTTGGCAGAAATACTAAACTTTGGCACAAATACTATAATTGAGTACAAGTACTCTAAGATAACAGAAATACTATGATTTAGCAGAAATACAATGTTTTTGCAGAAACACTGTAATTTCACTCAAATACTATGAGATAGCAGTAATACTATGATTTGGCAGAAATGCTACGTTTTAGTACAAATACTATGACAAAGCAGAAATACTATGACTTAGAAGTAATACTATCACAAAAGGGATTCCTCAAAATACTATGAAATTGCAGTAATTCTATGATTTGGCAGAAATACGGTACTTCATACAAATACAATGCTTTGGTACAAATACTATATTTTGGTTTGAATACTATGATTTGCAACAAATACTATGATTTGGCACGAGTAGTATGATTTAGTACAAATAATACGAATTGGCAGAAATACTGTGACTTAGTAGTAATACTATAACATAACAGATATACTGTTATGTTGCAGACAGTCTATGTTTCTAACCTGGCCCGCCCTCCTGGGCTCAAGGCGGCTACTCATCTCACTGTGCCAAACTGACTCTCACAAGGAAGGAGATGGAGAGACTGAAAATTATGGTGAAATGAGCAGAAGCTGCTGAGAATTGTGCTCATAAGAGGTAAAAGGGCTGAAAATTTTGCAGAAAAGAGGTAAATCAACAGAATTTCTGCAGAAAAGAGGGAAAGAAGCAGAACATTGCGCTGAAAAGAGGTGAATGAGCAAAATTTCTGCTGAAAAGAGGCAGAACAACCTGGTTCTGCTCAAATTCACCAATCAGAGGTACTGCTTCTGTCTGCTTCATCAGGCTGTGTACTTGTATGTATTTCTGCCATGTGGTGTTGACAAGAATCTGAGGTCCATATTAGAAAAGCTGCTAAAATCATAAAACTTTGCAGAATTGTAATAAATTAGCAATATAAATTACAGGTCTGTGATAGTGTATAAATTTGTAGTGAAAAAAAAAACGTGGACCAAGGTGGGATTGAACCCACGACCTTTGAGCTGCAGAGCCGTGTCATTACTGATTGCGCCACCTGGAAAGGGGGCGGCGGTCTGAAAGACAGATACTTGGGCAGTCAGAAATAGATCGCGGTGAGAGGCGAAAAACGCCGTTTTTTGGAGTTACAAAACGTCGTGTAACTCAAAAACTAGGAGGGCTAGCAGCATAATTCTTGTACTGGGTGAATCAGCGGACTTTGGTGTAATTTGACTGCGATTTTCATAGCTCGTTCTACCTCCGTCGCGGAGATATGACGAGAGAAGAAACGGCTTCATTTCCAGAGTTTGAAGACTGAGAGAAGGACAGATTTCCACCCCTCAAACAAACGTAATTCATTGCTCAACGGTAAGATAATTGTAAAAACTGCTTCCACTGTGAGTGTCAGCAGTGTCTGAAGATATATTGGCACAAGCCTCATGTCCTAACTTTGCTTTGTTAAAGAGATATGGCGATTTTAAAATGCCTCCCGTTACAGAATTTCAGCTCTGAATTTCAAAACCTCCCCATAGACTTTGAATGGGGACTTGTCAGACCTTGTGTCACTCCGAGGCAAATTGCGAAAAAACGGTAAATCTCACAATAAAGATAGTGACATTGTCTGAAAGCCAGCAAAAATACCTACGTTTTGATGTATACTTTGTGGGGATTGAGTGGAAATTGAGTCAGTAGCAAGAAGTTGTTTAGACATGAAGAGAAAATTCAGAACGGACCAGCACTCACTCTGACTTAATTGCATAGCAACCATAGCAACGCATGTATTTTCTGAAAAATCACAATTTTGCAACTGAAAACTTAAAGAGGTATAAAATTAAAACGGTAGAAGATCTGAAAAAGCTGAATCATTCAGGAATAGCCCAATAGTCTGAGAACATTTTAAAGTTTGAATGGAGTTTCTAGGTGAAAGTATGACAAAGTAGTTAAGTTTCAAAAACAAGCAAGTTTTAGCAGAATTGTGGAAGTTTCCCATTCATTTCAATGGGACAAATTAAAGGAAAAAGTGTAATATTTTAAAAAGTATAACAGTAATAACACCAAAAGTCATAGCCGGCATTAGCAGAAAGAGCAGAACAGTTTAGAGTTTGAACGGAGAAAATCGGCTGAAAACTGAGGGAGTAGATAAGTGCCAAAAAGTGTACGGAAGCAACTAGGGGAATAATAATAAAGAAGAAAGAGAAACAGGAAAACAATAGTGTGGAAGCCCTTTAGGGCATCCACACAATAATAACTAGAAAATTTGCATTTCCTGCGAAAATGCTGTGTGGATGCCTTAACGCTGAAGCTGTCTGCTGAAAGCTGAAAAGATGAAAGTTGCAAAAAGTTGTATGGTGGTGAAAAAAAACATGTCGCCCTGAGCAGAATTCGAACCTGCTCCTCCTGGTCTCAAGGCAGCTACTCATCTCACTGAGCAAAACTCATTCTCTCAAGAAGAGGAGGAGAGACCGACAATTCTGCTGAAATGAGCAGAAGCTGCTGAGAATTGTGCTGAGAAGAGGTGAAAAGGCTGAAAATTTTGCAGAAAAGAGGTAAATCAGCAGAATTTCTGCAGAAAAGAGGCAGAACAAAAGAGAAAACTGAAAACAGGTTTTGCCATCACCGGGATTTGAACCTGGCCGTTCTCATCTCAAGGCAGCTGCTCATCTCACTGAACCAAACTGTTTCTCTCAAAAAAAGAGATGGAGCAACTGACAATTTTGCTAAATGAGCAGAAGCTGCTGAGAATTGTGCTGAGAAGAAGTGAAAAGGCTGACAATTTTGCAGAAAAGAGGTGAATCAGCAGAATTTCTGCAGAAAAGAGGTAAAGAAGCAATAAGTTGCGCTGAAAAGAGATGAATCAGCAGAATTTCTGCTCAAAGGCGTCTATTCATTTCCCTGAGCCAAAGTCATTCTTACAAAGAAGAGGTGGAGAGACGGACAATTCTGCTGAAATGAGCAGAAACTGCTGAGAATTGTGCTGATAAGAGGTCAAAAGGCTGAAAGTTTTGCAGAAAAGAGGTGAATCAGCAGAATTTTTGCAGAAAAGAGGCAAAGAAGCAGAAACTTGCGCTGAAAAGAGATGAATCAGCAGAGTTTCTGCTGAAAAGTTTTTTTTTTCTGAAAACAGCCAAAAAAGCTGGAATTTGTGCTGAAAAGGGGTGAAAAAAATGAAAATTTTGCTGAAAAGGGTTGAAGAAGCTAAAGTATACCAAATCAAAGTATTTGTGCCAAAACATAGTGTTTCTGCCATATTGTGGTACTACTACATTACAACATGAATGAAGATGAAAAGAAACTGGCAACAAAGTCCTCCACTACAAAACCAGTCTGATACCACTTCTTTGCAGTGTTCACGTTTACTAAGGCACTACCCAAAAGGCGCCACAAGAGGGCACTCCAACACAACAGATGACCTATGTACACTGATGCACTTAGTAACAGTCAGCCTCCGTGGATTGGCAGAAATACTGTGATTTAGTAGTAATACTATCACATAACAGATATACTGTGATGTTGCAGACATAGTATGTTTTTGCACTACTCATTTGTAGTGAAAAAAAATAGCAATATAAATTACAGGTCTGTGATAGTGTATAAATTTGTAGTGAAAAAGAAATGTCGACCAAGTTGGGATTGAACCCACGACCTTTGAGCTGCAGAGCCGTGTCATCACTGATTGCGCCACCTGGGAGGGGGGTGGGCGGCTGAGAAACAAAGCCATCAGCAATCAGAAATAGATCGCGGTGAGAGGCGAAAAGTGCCGTTTTTTGGAGTTACAAAACGTCGTGTAACTCAAAATCTAGGATGGCTAGCAGCATAATTCTTGTACTGGGTGAATCAGCGGACGTTGGTGTATTTTGACTGCGATTTTCATAGCTCTTTGTACCTCCGTTGCAGAGATATGACGAGAGAAGAAACGGCTTCATTTTCAGTTTGAAGACTGAGAGAAGGACAGATTTGCATTATAAAAGCTGCTAAAATTATAAACTTTGCAGAATTGTAATAAATGATCAATATGAATTACTGGTCCGTGATGGTGTATTAATTTGTAGGGGAAAAAAAACATGTTGACCAAGGTAGAATTGAACCCGCGATGTTTGGGCTGCTGATCGGCGTCATTACCAACTGCGCCACTGGGAAAGAAGATGGCGGCCGCTTGGAAAACAGGCAGATGACCTGTGAGATTTAGCTATAGATGCACTACTCATTTGTAGTGAAAAAATTAGCAATATAAATTACAGGTCTGTGATAGTGTATAAATTTGTAGTGAAAAGAATGTCGACCAAGATGGGATTGAACCCACGACCTTTGAGCTGCAGAGCCCTGTCATCACTGATTGCGCCACCTGGAAAGGGGCGGGTGGCTGAAAACAAAGAGATCAGCAATCAGAAATAGATCGCGGTGAGAGGCGAAAAGCGCCGTTTTTTGGAGTTACAAAACGTCGTGTAACTCAAAAACTAGGAGGGCTATCAGCATAATTCTTGTACTGGGTGAATCAGCGGACCTTGGTGTAGTTTGACTGCACTATGATTTGGCACAAATACTATGTTTTAGCACAAAAATATGTTTTGGCTCAAAACTTGTATTTTGCAGTTATACTATGATTTGGAAGAAAAACTATGCTTTGGAAGAAACACTATGCTTTGGAACAAATACCATGATTTGGCAGAAATACTATGAGCAGTAATAATATAACATAGCAGAAATACTATTATTGGGTGAATGCTATTGTTTGGCACAAACACTATGATTTAGCACTGTACAGAATGGTGTACGTCAGTTTAATGCTGGGTGGTGCTGCAATAGTAGCTATCCTCGGTCAGAAGGAGAGGCTGTCATCCAGGGATTAGATTACCACAGGTGGAGTTTATTGGCAGTCAGATGGATGTTACAGGGAGATATGGCATACAGTAGGAGGATGTGGAGGGGTGATATGGTGTGGTTTCTATGATTAAGAACAGGGTATACATTACAACATGAATACGGATTAACGATTAAAGAAACTGGCAACAAATTCCTCCACTACAAACCAGTCTGATACCACTTCTTGCAGTGTTCACATTTACTAAGGCACTACCCAAAAGGCGTCACAAGAGGGCACTCCAACACAAGAGATGACCTATGTACACTGATGCACTTAGTAACAGTCAGCCTCCTACTTAGCCACTACGTAATACAGCGATATTACAGTGTACAAATTCACATAAATATGATTTGGCAGAAATACTAAACTTTGGCTCAAATACTATAATTGAGTACAAGTACTCTAAGATAACAGAAATACTATGATTTAGCAGAAATACAATGTTTTTGCAGAAACACTGTAATTTCACTCAAATACTATGAGATAGCAGTAATACTATGATTTGCAGAATACTACGTTTTAGTACAATACTATGACAAGCAGAAATACTATGACTTAGAAGTAATACTATCACAAAAGGGATTCCTCAAAATACTATGAAATTGCAGTAATTCTATGATTTGGCAGAAATACGGTACTTCATACAAATACAATGCTTTGGTACAAATACTATATTTGGTTTGAATACTATGATTTGCACAAATACTATGATTTGGCACGAGTAGTATGATTTAGTACAAATACTACGAATTGGCAGAAATACTGTGACTTAGTAGTAATACTATAACATAACGATATACTGTTATGTGCAGACAGTCTATGTTTTTGCACAAATACCACAATATGGCAGAAATACTATGTTTTAGCACAAATACTATGATTTGGTATAAATACTATGTTTTGGCACATATACCTTATTCAGCAGATATACTATAACATAACAGAAATTCTACGACATAGTAGTAATACTATAATAACCGAAATATTAATTGGCACAAATACTATAATTGGCACAAGTACCATGTTTTTGCAAATCCCATAATTTGGCACAAATACTATGATATGGCAGAAATACTATGATTGGGTACAAATACTATTATTGGGCAGAAATACTATGTTTCAGTACAAATACTATGATTAGCAGAATACTATGTTTTAACATAAATACTATTTTTTGGCAGAAATTTCTGCTAAAAGGTACTATTTCTGCCTTTGGCAGAAATACTGTAATTTGGCATAAATACTATGATTTGGATAAATACTATGATTTGACAGATATACTATATTCAGTATATATACTATAACATAACAGAAATACTTCCACCTAGTAGTAATACTATAATATATCAGAATATTCTGATTTGGCCCCAAACCATGATTTGGCACAAATACCATGACTTGGCAAAATACTATGATTGAGCAGAAATCTATGATTGAGCAGAAGTACTAAGATGTAGTAGAAGTACTTTGATTTAGCAGAAATACTATTATGGAGGAGTAATACTTTAACATGAGAGAAATATTGAGACCACACACATACACAGAGCGCAAAGTGAACAGGAGCTGTTAAGTCTGGCTTGGTATATCTAGGTCAGTTAAATTAGCTGCACCTGCTGTAATCAGCCCTTACACACACAGACACAGAGAGAGGTGTGAGTTTTCTTCAGTATATTTCTGACATTCAGGATTCCCTCGACAAATGCCATAATTCCTAACCGTAGGGCTAGAATGGTCGATCTGACACCGTTTGTTCAGAGAGATGGGGGAATCTGCAGGTCTTCTTAATTCAGAGATAAAATATAATTATTGAAGATATATGACTTGTAATACACTGTAACTAGTAGAGGCGAAGCAAACTGCCTTGACTTGCCCTCAAACAACGTTTTGTAACTCTAAATCTATATGGAGCATCAAAATCATTCTTTCACCGTAAGAACAGCAGGCTTTGGTGAACATCATGGGAATTTTCAGGTCTCTGTTGAATCATCAAAAGATATGACGAGAGAAAAAAGTGCCTCATTTCCAGAGTTGAAATCTGAAGAAATCTGAGCGAGGGAAAATTTCCTACCTCAAACAAGTGTAATCATGGCCAAACGGTAATAGGTAGGAAAAATTCTTGAATTGTGAGCATTAGGGATGTCTGAAGATATATTGGCACAAGCGTCATGTCTCATTTGTTTCGTTAAGGAGATATGACGATTTGAAAATGCCTCTCATTAGAGAAATTCAGCGCTGATTTTGAAGAAACTCTCCATTGAGTTTCTATGGAGAGTTTTAGACTTTATGTTACTCTGAGAGATTTGCAAAAATCTATAACTCCACAAATGATAGTGACATTTTCTGAAAGCCAGCAAAATACTACGTTTGATGTTAATTTGTGGGTTGAGTGGAAATTCAGCGAGTAGCAAGAAGTGTTCAGCATGAAGAGAAAATTCAGAAAGGACGATGCCACTCTGAGTTAATTGCATAGCAACCATAACAAACATGTATTTTCTGAAAAATCACAATTTTGCAACTGAAACTTAAAGAGGTATAAAATTAAACGGTAGAAGATCTGAAAGCTGAATCATCTGGATAGCCCATATCTGAGAACATTTTAAGTTTGAATGGAGTTTCTAGGTGAAAGTATGACAAAGTAGTTAAGTTTCAAAAACAAGCAGTTTTAGCAGAATTGTGGAGTTTTCCGATCATTTAATGGACAAATTAAAGGAAAAAGTGTAATATTTTAAAGTATAACAGTAATAAACACCAAAGTCATTGCCGGAAGAGCAGAAAGAGCAGAGCAGTATAGAGTTTGAACTGAGAAAATCGGCTGAAAACTGAGGAAGTAGTTAAGTGCCAAAAGTGTACGGAAGCACTAGAATAATAATAATAAGACTAGAAAATTTGCATTTCCTGGAAAATGCAGTGTGGATGCCTTGACGTTGAAGCTGTCTGCTGAAAAGCTGAAAAAGATGAAAGTTGCAAAGTTGTTGTGGAGAGACGGACAATTCTGCTGAAATGAGCAGAAGCTGCTGAGAATTGTGCTGATAACAGGTGAAAGGCTGAAAGTTTTGCAGAAAAGAGGTGGATCAGCAGAATTTCTGCAGAAAAGAGGCAAAGAAGCAGAAACTTGCGCTGAAAAGATGAATCTGCAGAGTTTCTGCTGAAAAGAGTTTTTTTTCTGAAAACAGCCAAAAAAGCTGGAATTTGTGCTGAAAGGGGTGAAAAAATGAAAATTTTGCTGAAAAGGGGTGAAGAAGCTAAAGTATACCAAATCAAAGTATTTGTGCCAAAACATAGTGTTTCTGCCATATTGTGGTACTACTACATTACATGAATACGGATTAAAGATGAAAGAAACTGGCAACAAATTCCTCCACTACAAACCAGTCTGATACCACTTCTTTGCAGTGTTCACGTTTACTAAGGCACTACCCAAAAGGTGCCACAAGAGGGCACTCCAACACAACAGATGACCTATGTACACTGATGCACTTAGTAACAGTCAGCCTCCTTGAATTGGCAGAAATAATGTGATTTAGTAGTAATACTATAACATAACAGATATACTGTGATGTTGCAGAATAGTATGTTTTTGCACTACTCATTTGTAGTGAAAAAATAGCAATATAAATTACAGGTCTGTGATAGTGTATAAATTTGTAGTGAAAAAAAATGTTGACCAAGGTGGGATTGAACCCACGACCTTTGAGCTGCAGAGCCGTGTCATTACTAATTGCGCCACCTGGCAAGAGGCAGGCGGCTGAAAAACAAAGAGATCAGCAATCAGAAATAGATCGTGGTGAGAGGCGAAAAGCGCCGTTTTTTGGAGTTACAAACGTCGTGTAACTCAAAACTAGGAGGGCTATCAGCATCAGCAGTTGCTGAAAACAAGCGAAAAAGCAGAATTATCTGCTAAAAAGAGGTGTAGACGCGTTTGATGGAGATGGCTTTATGTGTAAGGGTACACTGAAGAGTATCAAGAAAGCAGAGTGCATGCAAGTGGGGATGATGTGTAGCAACTGTCACAGGTAGGACTCGAACCTCTGCCACCGGGTCTCACAGTAGCTTCTCAACCCTCTGAGCCAAATGAGGTCTGCTCACAAAGGGGGCGGGTGCCTAAAACACAGAGACTTGAGCAGTCAGAATTAGATCGCGGTGAGAGGCGTAAAACGCCGATTTTTCGGAGTTACAAAACGTCGTGTAACTCAAAAACTAGGTGGGATAGAAGCACAATTCTTGTACTGGGTAAATCAGCAGACTTTGCTGAACTTTGACTGCGATTTTCATAGCTCTTTGTACCTCCGTCGCGGAGATATGACGAGAGAAGAACGGCTTCATTTTAAGAGTTTGAAAACAAATTAATTTATGGCTCAACAGCAAGATGACAGTAAAACTGCTCCAACCGTGACTGGCAGCACTGTCTGAAGATGAATTGGAACAAGCTTCTCATCTTAACTTTGCTTTATTAAAATTATTATGGCACATACAAGTCTTGCAAATAAGCACACAGGGAAAGCTTGAGCTTGTAATTCCACCCAAGCTGGTAGGAGAAGCTTTTTATTAAACACTTGCTTGTTTACAATGTGCTTCAAGGGTCAATAACAGCATAACAGAACTCACTTATGGTACTGCATTCTTCTTCCTATAAAACAATAACTGTCAGTGACTTGTACCATAGTATAACACAACATTCAAGACAACAGTTAAAAGTAACGTACCATAAACAATGAAACAAGAACATCTAAACAGCACATGTCCTAAGGCATGATGGGAGAGGACTAGCTGTTCCCACACGCCACATTATTATGATTTATGATTTGGCAGAAACACTGGGACTTGGTATGATTTACATGAAATACTTTGATTTAGCAGAAAAACTATAATCTAGCAGAAAGCACCTCAGCATAGCAGAAATTCTATGAGCAGAATTACTAGGATTTAGCACAAACGCTATGATTTGTCTCAAAACCTTTATTTTGCAGTTATATTGTGATTTGGCAGAAATACTGTGCTTTGGAGCAAATACCAAAATTTGGCAGAAATACTATGAGCAGTAATAATATAACGTAGCAGAAATACAAATATTTTGTGGAAATACTATGATACTATGAAAAGCTAAAACGATGAAAAGTTGCAAAAGTTGTATGGTGGTGAAAAAAAAAACTCCACTGAGCAGGATTCGAACCTGGCCCTCCTGGTCTCAAGGTGGCTATTCATTTCCCTGAGCCAAAGTCATTCTTAAAAGAAGAGGTGGAGAGACGGACAATTCTGCTGAAATGAGCAGAAGCTGCTGAGAATTGTGCTGATAAGAGGTCAAAAGGCTGAAAGTTTTGGAGAAAAGAGGTGAATCACAGAATTTTTTGCAGAAAAGAGGCAAAGAAGCAGAAACTTGCGCTGAAAAGAGATGAATCAGCAGAGTTTCTGCTGAAAAGAGTTTTTTTTTCTGAAAACAGCCAAAAAGCTGGAATTGTGCTGAAAAGGGGTGAAAAAATGAAAATT
>NW_020327980.1:0-13750 GCF_001858045.2 Oreochromis niloticus | reverse complement strand
ATTCAAACTTTAAAATGTTTCAGATTATTGGCTATTCCTGTCTGATTCAGCTTTTTCAGATCTTCTACGTTTTAATCTTATCTCTCTTTAAGTTTTTCAGTTGCAACATTGTGATTTTTCAGAAAATACATGCGTTGCTATGGTTGCTATGCAATTAAGTCAGAGTGAGTGCTGGTCCGTTCTGAATTTTCTCTTCATGTCTAAACAACTTCTGCTACTCACTCAATTCCACTCAACCCCACAAATTATACATCAAACGTAGGTATTTTTTGCTGACTTTCAGACAATGTCACTATGTTTATTGTGAGATTTACCGTTTTTTCGCATTTGCCTCGGAGTGACACAAGGTCTCATACTCCCATTCAAGTCTATGGGGAGGTTTTGAAATTCAGAGCTGAAATTCTGAACGGGAGGCATTTTCAAATCGCCATATCTCTTAATAAAGCAAAGTTAGGACATGAGGCTGTGCCAATATATCTTCGACACTGCTGACACTCACAGTGGAAGCAGTTTTTACAATTATCTTACCGTTGAGCAATGAATTACGTTTGTTTGAGGGGTGGAAATCTGTCCTTCTCTCAGTCTTCAACTCTGGAAATGAAGCCGTTCTTCTCTCGTCATATCTCCGCGACGGAGGTAGAACGAGCTATGAAAATCGCAGTCAAATACACCAAAGTCCGCTGATTCACCCAGTACAAGAATTATGCTGCTAGCCCTCCTAGTTTTGAGTTACACGACGTTTTGTAACTCCAAAAACGGCGTTTTTCGCCTCTCACCGCGATCTATTTTCTGACTGCCCAAGTATCTGTCTTTCAGACCGCCGCCCTTTCAGGTGGCGCAATCAGTAATGACACGGCTCTGCAGCTCAAAGGTCATGGGTTCAATCCCACCTTGGTCCATGTTTTTTTTTTTTTCACTACAAATTATACCTTATCACAGACTGTAATTTATATTGCTATTTTATTACAATTCTGCAAGTTTGATGATTTTAGCAGCTTTTCTAATATGGACCTCAGATTCTTGTTAACGCTCCATGGCAGAAACAAGTACACAGCTGATGAAGCAGACTGAGCAGTACCTCTGATTGGTGAATTGAGCAGAACCAGGTTGTTCTTTCATTTCATTTCTTTATTTATTTCACACATGGTTCAACAGTGTTTCTTTTTCTACATACAGAACCTTCTGCCTCTTTTCAGCAGAAATTCTGCTCATTCACCTCATCTCTTGTGTTGGAGTGCCCTCTTGTGGCGCCTTTTGGGTAGTGCCTTAGTAAACGTGACACTGCAAGAAGTGGTATCAGACTGGTTTGTAGTGGAGGAATTTGTTGCCAGTTTCTTTCATCTTTAATCCGTATTCTGTTGTAATGTAGTAATTTTGTGGCACAAATACCACAATATGGCAGAAACACTATGTTTTGGCACAAATACTTTGATTTGGTATACTTTAGCTTCTTCACCCCTTTTCAGCAAAGTTTTCATTTTTTTCACCCCTTTTCAGCACAAATTCCATTTTTTTGAGCTGTTTTCAGAAAAAAAACTCTTTTCAGCAGAAACTCTGCTGATTCATCTCTTTTCAGCGCACGTTTCTGCTCCTTGCCTCTTTTCTGCAGAAATTCTTCTGATTCACCTCTTTCTGCAAAATTTTCAGCCTTTTCACCTCTTATCAGCACAATTCTCAGCAGCTTCTGCTCATTTCAGCAGCATTGTCAGTCTGTCCACCTCTTCTCTGTGAGAATGTGTTTGGGTCAGTGAGATGAGTAGCTGCTTTGAGCCTGGTAGGGCCAGGTTCGAATCCTGCTCAGGGCAACATTTTGTTTTCACCACCATACAACTTTTTGCAGTACCTCTGATTGGTGAAAATGAGCAGAACCAGGTTGTTCTTTCATTTCATTTCTTTATTTATTTCACACATGGTTCAACAGTGTTTCTTTTCTACATACAGAACTTCTGCCTCTTTTCAGCAGAAATTCTGCTCATTCACCTCATCTCTTGTGTTGGAGTGCCCTCTTGTGGCGCCTTTTGGGTAGTGCCTTAGTAAACATGAACACTGCAAAGAAGTGGTATCAGACTGGTTTGTAGTGGAGGAATTTGTTGCCAGTTTCTTTCATCTTTAATCCGTATTCATGTTGTAATGTAGTAGTACCACAATATGGCAGAAACACTATGTTTTGGCACAAATACTTTGATTTGGTATACTTTAGCTTCTTCACCCCTGTAGGCAAAATTTTCATTTTTTTCACCCCTTTTCAGCACAAATTCCAGCTTTTTTGGCTGTTTTCAGAAAAACAAAACTCTTTTCAGCAGAAACTCTGCTGATTCATCTCTTTTCAGCGCAACTTATTGCTTCTTTACCTCTTTTCTGCAGAAATTCTGCTGATTCACCTCTTTTCTGCAAAATGTTCAGCCTTTTCACCTCTTATCAGCACAAATCTCAGCTGTTTTCAGAAAAAAAACTCTTTTGAGCAGAAATTCTGCTGATTCATCTCTTTTAGGCGCAACTTATTGCTTCTTTACCTCTTTTCTGCAGAAATTCTGTTGATTCACCTCTTTTCTGCAAAATTTTCAGCCTTTTCACTTCTTCTCAGCACAGTTCTCAGCAGCTTCTGCTCATTTAGCAAAATTGTCAGTTGCTCCATCTCTTATTTTTGTGAGAATGGATTTGGTTCAGTGAGATGAGCAGCTGCCTTGAGACCAGAAGGACCAAGTTCAAATCCCGGTCATGGCAAAACCTGTTTTCAGTTTTCTCTTTTGTTCTGCCTCTTTTCTGCAGAAATTCTGCTGATTTACCTCTTTTCTGCAAAATTTTCAGCCTTTTCACCTCTTCTCAGCACAATTCTGTGAGATGAGTGGCTGCCTTGAGACCAGGAGGACCAGGTTCGAATCCTGCTCAGGGTGACCTTTTTTTTCACCACTTTTCAGCAAAAATTTCTGCGTCTTTATCCTTTCTGTAGAATTTTTGGGTTTTCACCACTTTTCAGCAAAATTTTCTGCTTCTTCACCTGTTTTCAGAAGAATTTTCACTTTCTTCACCGCCATATAACTTTTTGCAAGTTCTCAACTTTTTCAGCTTTTCAGCAGACAGCTTCAGCGTTAAGGCATCCACACAGCATTTTCGCAGGAAATGCAAATTTTTCTAGTTATTGTGTGGATGCTGGAGGCATCCACACTATTGAGTTCCTGTTTCTCTTTATTCTTATTATTATTATTCTACCTTATTATTATTATTCTTCAAGTTGCTTCCGTACGTTTTTCGCCGTAGAACTACTTCCACAATTTTTGTGCTATTTTCACCGTTCAAATTTTAAACTATTCTGCTATTTTTGCTCTTTCCGGCAATGACTTTTGGTATTTTCTGCTGTTATACTTTTTAAATATTAAGCTTTTTATGCAATTTTTTGTCCCATTGAAATGAATGGAAAACTTCCACAATTCTGCTAAAACTTGCTTGTTTTTGAAACTTATCTACTTTTTCCTACTTTCATGTAGAACAACCATTCAAACTTTAAAATGTTCACAAATTATTGGGCTATTCATGTATGATTCAGCTTTTTCATATCTGTTACCATTTTCATCTTATCCCTCTTTAAGTTTTCAGTTTCATCTTTGTGATTTTTCACAAAATACATGCGTTGTTATGGTTGCTATGCAGTTGGTTCTAAGTGAGCCACTGTACCTTTGGCAATTTTCTCTTCATGTCCGAACAACTTCTTGCTGCTTGCTCAATTTTCACTCAACTCCCACAAATTATACATCAAAACGTAGGTATTTTTGCTGGCTTTCAGAAAATGTCACTATCATTGTTGTGGGATTTATAGAATTTTGGCAAATCTCCTCAGAGCAACACAAATTCTCAAAAATCCCCATAGAAAGTCAATGGAGAGTTCGTTTAAAATCACCGCTTGATTTCTGTAATGAGAGGCATTTTCGAATCGTCATATCTCCCCAACGAAGCGAAGTTAAGACATGAGGCTTGTGCCAATATATCTTCAGACACTCCTGACGCTCACAATTCAAGAATTTTTTTCTCATCTATTACCATTTGGCCATGAATTGGGTTTGTTTGAGGGTAGGAAATTTGTGCCTCGCTCAGATTTCTTCAGATTTCAAACTTTGGAAATGAGGCACTTTTTTCTCTCGTCATATCTCTTTGATAGATTTCCACAGAGACCTGAAAATTTCCATGACTGTTCACCAAAGCCTGCTGTCTCTTACGGTGAAAGAATGATATCTATACTCCAAATAGATTTAGAGTTAGAAAGCGTTGTTTGAGGGCAAGTCAAGGCAGTTTTCGCTTCGCTTCTACTCAGTTATGGTGCATTAGAAGTCAAATATCTTTAATAATTCATATTTTAATGATAAATTGTCAACACTTGACGATTCCCCCATCTCTTCTGAAAAAAACGATCTAAGACTTCAGATTCTTCTTAACACTCCATGGCACAAATACTGTTCCCTTTAGGCTCTGTGTATGTGTGTGTGTATCAATATTTCTCCCATTTTAAAGTATTACTCCTCTATAATTGTATTTCTGTTAAATCAAAGTACTTTTACTACATCTTAGTACTTCTGCTCAATCATAGTATTTCTGCTAAATCATAGTATTTTGCCAAATCTTGGTTTTTGTGCCAAATCATAACATTTGTGTTATGTTATAGTATTACTACTAAGTGGAGGAATTTCTGTCATCTTACAGTATATGTGCTGATTACAGTATTTCTGCTAAATCATAGTATTTCTACTATATTATATTTTTCTTTCTAAATATAGCATTTCTGCTATATAAGTGTATTCTGCTATGTTATAATATTTGTGCTAAACCAGAGTATTTGTGCTGAAACATAGTATTTCTGCCAAATTATAGTATTTCTGCCAAATTATAGTATTTCTGCTAAAACATAGTTTTAATTTAAAATTACAATATTCATAGTTCATCACAGCGTCTCTGGTAAATCACAGTATTTCTGCTATGTTGTATTATTTTTCTAAATCATAGTGTTTCTGTAATGTTTAAGTATTTTTGGCTAAATATATTCTTTCTGTTATCTTATACTATTTCTCCTAAATTCTTGTATTTTTGAGAAGTTATCATGTTTCTGGTAAGTTACAATATTTCTGCTAAGTTCTGCTATGCTATTGTATTTCTGCCAAGTATTATGTTTCCTCTGAGATATTGCAGTTCTGCTAAGTTATTACATTTTAGCAAAGTTCCTTTGCTTCTGCAAACTTTTTACAATTTCTGCAACTTTTCAGCTTTTTCAGCTAGTTTTTGCAGACAGCTTCAGCTTTAAAGCATCCACACTGCATTTTCGCAGGAAATGCAAATTTTTCTAGTTCTTTATTATTATTATTCCGGGTGTTTCCGTACGTTTTTCGCCGTGGATCTACTTCCACAATTTTCAGCCGATTTCACCGTTCAAATTTTAAACTATTCTGCTAATTTTTCCCTTTCCGGCTATATCTTTTGGTATTTTATACTATTATACTTTTTAAAATATTAAGCTTTTTCCTTTAATTTGTCCCATTGGAAATGAATGGGAAACTTCTGCAATTCTGCTAAAACTTACTTGTTTTTGAAACTGAACTACTTCCTCATACTTTCGCCTAGAATAACCATTCAAACTTTAAAATGTTCACAAATTATTGGGCTATTCATGTCTGATTCAGCTTTTCATATCTGTTACCATTTTCATCTTATCCCTCTTCAAGTTTTGAGTTTCATCTTTGTGATTTTTCACAAAATACATGCGTTGTTATGGTTGCTATGCACTTGGTTTCCAGTGTGCCACTGTAGGTTTCGCAGTCTTCTCTTCATTTCCGAACAACTTCTTGCTACTTGCTCAATTTTCACTCAACTTCCACAATTTATACATCAAAACGTAGGTATTTTTGCTGGCTTTCAGAAAATGTCACCATCATTGTTGTGAGATTTATAGAATTTTGGCAAATCTCCTCAGACCAACACAAAGTCTGAAAACTCGCCATAGAAAGTCAATGGAGAGTTTGTTCAAAATCACCGCTTGACTTCTGTAATGAGAGGCATATTCGAATCGCCATATCTCCTCAACAAAGCAAAGTTAAGACATGAGGCTTGTACCAGTATATCTTCAGACACTCCTGACGCTCACAATTCAAGAATTTTTTTCTCACCTATTACCGTTCTGAAATGAGTTAGACTTGTTTGAGGGTAGGAAATTCGTCCTTTGCTCAGATTTCTTCAGATTTCAAACTCTGGAAATGAACCACTTTTTTCTCTCGTCATAACTTTTTGTTGGATTTCCACAGAGACCTGAAAATTTCCATGACTGTTCACCAAAGCCTGCTGTCTCTTACGGTGAAAGAATGATATCTATACTCCAAATAGATTTAGAGTTAGAAAGCGTTGTTTGAGGGCAAGTCAAGGCAGATTTCGCTTGCCTCTACTCAGTTATGGTGCATTAGAAGTCAAATATCTTCAATAATTTATATTTTATCGCTGAATTATGAAGACCTCCAGATTCCCCCATCTCTTCTGAACAAAACGGTGTTAGAATGAGCATTCTAGCCCCTACGGTTAGGAAATTATGGCCATTTGTTCGAGGGGAGTCCTGAATGTGAGAAATACACTGAAGAAAACCCATAGCTCTCTCTGTGTCTGTCTGTGTAAGTGCTGATTACAGCAGGTGCAGCCAATTTAGCTGACCTAGATATGCCAAACCCAGACTCTCAACAGCCTCTTCACACTTTGCTCTCTGTGTATGTGTGTGTGTATCAATATTTCTCCCATGTTAAAGTATTACTCCTCCATAATAGTATTTGTGCTAAATCAAAGTACTTCTACTACATCTTAGTACTTCTGCTCAATCATAGTATTTCTGCTAAATCATAGTATTTTTGCCATATCATGGTATTTGTGATAAAGCATTGTATTTCCACAAAATAACAGTATTATGTACTGTTATATTATTACTGCTCATAGTATTTCTGCCAAATCATAATATAACTGCAAAATAAAGATTTTTGAGCCAAATCATAGTGTTTGTGCTAAATCCTAGTAAATCTGCTCAGTGATATAACTTCTGCTATGCTGTAGTGCTTTTTGCTAGATTATAGAATTTCTTCTAAATCAAAGTATTTCATGTAAATCATAGAGCAGTTTTTACAGTCATCTTACTGTTAAGCCATAAATTACGTTTGTTTGAGGGTGGAAATCTGTCCTCCTCTCACTTTTCAAACTCTGAAAATGAAGCCGTTTCTTCTCTCATCATATCTCCGTGACGGAGGTAAAAGGAGCAATGAAAATCGCAGTGAAAGTTCAGCAAAGTCTGCTGATTCACCCAGTACAAGAATTGTGCTTCTATCCCACCTAGTTTTGGAGTTACATGATGTTTTGTAACTCCAAAAATCGGCGTTTTACGCCTCTCACCGCGATCTAAATCTGACAGTTCATCTCCCCGTTTTCCAAACTGCTGCTCTCTTTCCCAGTGGCACAGTTGGTAATGACGCCGGTCGGCAGCCTACAGATCACGGGTTCAATTCCACCTTGGTCAACATTTTTTTTTTCCCTAGAAATTAATACACTATCACAGACAAGTAATTCATATTCATCATTTATTACAATTCTGCAAAGTTTTATGATTTTAGCAGCTTTTCTAATATGGACCTCACATTCTTCTTAACACTCCATGGCACAAATACTGTTCCCTTTAGGCTCTGTGTATCTGTGTGTGTATCAATATTTTTCCCATTTTAAAGTATTACTCCTCCATAATTGCATTTCTGTTAAATCAAAGTACTTTTACTACATCTTAGTACTTCTGCTCAATCATAGTATTTCTGCTAAATCATAGTATTTTTGCCATATCATGGTATTTGTGCCAAAACATTGTATTTGTACAAAGTCATAATATTTCTTCTAAATCATATTATTTCAATCAAATCTCAGGAGTTGTGCTAAAACACAGTATTATTACCAAATCATAGTATCTGTACCCAAACATATCTGTTCAACTTATTTAACTCTTCTCAACAGTCCAACACCTCTTCTTCACCCCGTTTCAGCAGAATTGAGTTTTTTCACCCCTTTTCAGCACAAATCCCAGCTTTTTCAGGTGTTTTCAACAGAAATCTCTTTTATTTCTGATTGCTGATGTCTTTGTTTTTCAGCTGCCCGCCCTCTTTCCAGGTGGCGCAATCAGTAATGACACGGCTCTGCAGCTCAAAGGTCGTGGGTTCAATCCCACCTTGGTCAACATTTTTTTTTCACTACAAATTTATACACTTTCACAGACCTGTAATTTATATTGCTAATTTTTTTCACTACAAATGAGTAGTGCAAAAACATACTATGTCTGCAACATCACAGTATATCTGTTATGTTATAGTATTACTACTAAATCACAGTATTTCTGCCAATTCAAGGAGGCTGACTGTTACTAAGTGCATCAGTGTACATAGGTCATCTCTTGTGTTGGAGTGCCCTCTTGTGGCGCCTTTTGGGTAGTGCCTTAGTAAACGTGAACACTGCAAAGAAGTGGTATCAGACTGGTTTTTAGTGGAGGAATTTGGTGCCAGTTTCTTTCATCTTTAATCTGTATTCATGTTGTAATGTAGTAGTACCACAATATGGCAGAAACACTATGTTTTGGCACAAATACGTAAAAACGGCTACACCTGTTTTGGCGGGAAAAAGTACACAGCCTCTCTGATTGGTGGATTCAAATTCAGCAGCTCCCAGGCTGCTTGACTGACCTAGAAAGTTTCTTCTCTCTCCCTCTGTGTGTGTGTGTGTGTGTGTGTGTGTGTGTGTGTGTGACACAGAGAGAGAGAGAGAGAGAGAGAAAGAGAGAGAGAGAGAAAGCCTTTTTATGGGATGATCTCATTGTAAGATTCAAATTCAATATATTTAGACTGGTTGACTGAATTTGATCCTGTGTGTCTCTCTGTACATGTGTGTTTCCATAGGTGTCCATATTTGTGATTGTGTGACTGTTATACTTTTTTTTGCTGAGTTTTTTTTTTCATTTAACAAGTACATTTGAAGGATCCTTAGCATGATCAGCATTTTTTCAGCTGTCCATTTTGCTTTTCCAATTTTTCTGTTTAAGTTATTACTATTGTGCTGAATCATACTATTTCTGCTATTTTACAAGATTTGTGCTAAATATAGTATTTCTGCCAAATATAGTATTTCTGATTAATTATAGTTTTTCTACCAAATCATAGTATAGTATTTCTGCTTTTTAAAGGATTTGTGCTTAATATAGTATTTTTGCTTTTTATAGGATTTGTGCTTAATACAGTATTTCTGCTAAATGTAGTATTTATGCTTAATCATACTATTACTATATATTTCTGCCAGGTCCCCAGGCAGCCAATCCTCTGAGGACTGAGACATTCAAATTTACATATCAGGGCCTGCACGGCTTCCCAGCCAGCCAATCATATCTGAGGTCTGCCCTTTCTTCTCTCGTCATATCTCTGCGTCGGATGTACAAAGAGCAATGAAAATCGCAGTCAAAGTACACCAAAGTCCGCTGATTCACTCAGTACAAGAATTATGCTTCTAGTCCACCTAGCTTTTGAGTTACACGATGTTTTGTAACTCCAAAAAATGGCATTCTTCGCCTCTCACCGCGATCTAATTCTGACTGCTCATCACCCTGTTTCCCAAGAGCTCACTGTCTTTCCCAGTGGCGCAGCTGGTAATGACACGGGTCTGCAACCCAAAGGTTGTGGGTTCAAGTCCACCTTGGTCAACATCTTTTTTGCCCTACAAATTAATACACTATCACAGACCACTAATTCATATTCATCATTTATTACAATTCTGAAAACTTTTTAACAGCTTTTCTAATATGGACCTCAGTTTCTTCTTAACACTCCATGGCACAAATACTGTTCCCTTTAGGCTCTGTGTATGTGTGTGTGTATCAATATTTCTCCCATTTTAAAGTATTACTCCTCCATAATTGTATTTCTCTTAAATCAAAGTACTTTTACTACATCTTAGTACTTCTGCTCAATCATAGTATTTCTGCTAAATCATAGTATTTTGCCAAATTATGGTTTTTGTGCCAAATCATAACATTTGTGTTATGTTATAGTATTACTACTAAGTGGAGGAATTTATGTCATGTTACAGTATATGTGCTGATTACAGTATTTCTGCTAAATCATAGTATTTCTACTATATTATATTTTTCTTTCTAAATATAGCATTTCTGCTATATAATTGTATTTCTGCTATGTTAAAATATTTCTGCTAAACCAGTGTATTTGTGCTGAAACATAGTATTTCTGCCAAATGTAGTATTTCTGTCAAATTACAGCATTTTTGCTATGTTGTACTGTTTCTCTAAATCATAGTATTTCTGTAATGTTTAAGAATGTTTGGCTAAATATATTCTTTCTGTTATCTTATACTATTTCTCCTAAATTCTTGTATTTTTGAGAAGTTATCGTGTTTCTGGTAAGTTACAATGTTTCTGCTAAGTTCTGCTATGCTATTGTATTTCTGCCAAGTATTATGTTTCCTCTAAGATATTGCAGTTCTGCTAAGTTACTACATTTTAGCAAAGTTCCTTTGCTTCTGCAAAGTTTTTACAATTTCTGCAACTTTTCAGCTTTTTCAGCTAGTTTCAGCAGAAAGCTTCAGCTTTAAAGCATCCACACTGCATTTTCGCAGGAAATGCAAATTTTTCTAGTTCTTTATTATTATTATTCCGGGTGTTTCCGTACGTTTTTCGCCGTGGATCTACTTCCACAATTTTCAGCCGATTTTCACCGTTCAAATTTTAAACTATTCTGCTAATTTTTCCCTTTCCGGCTATATCTTTTGGTATTTTATACTGTTATACTTTTTAAAATATTAAGCTTTTTCCTTTAATTTGTCCCATTGAAATGAATGGGAAACTTCCGCAATTCTGCTAAAACTTGCTTGTTTTTGAAACTTAACTACTTTTTCCTACTTTCACGTAGAACAACCATTCAAACTTTAAAATGTTCTCAAATTATTGGGCTATTCAGGAATAAATCAGCTTTTTCAAATCTTTTACCGTTTTACTTTTATCCCTCTTTAAGTTTTGAGTTGCAAAATTGTGATTTTTCACAAAATACATGCGTTGTTATGGTTGCTATGCACTTGGCTTCCAGTGTGCCACTGAAGGTTTTGCAGTCTTCTCTTCATGTCCGAACAACTTCTTGCTACTTGCTCAATTTTCACTCAACTTCCACAAATTATACATCAAAACGTAGGTATTTTTGCTGGCTTTCAGAAAATGTCACCATCATTGTTGTGAGATTTATAGAATTTTGGCAAATCTCCTCAGACCAACACAAAGTCTCAAAAATCCCCATAGAAAGTCAATGGAGAGCTTGTTCAAAATCACAGCTTGATTTCTGTAATGAGAGGCATATTCGAATCGTCATATCTCCTTAACGAAGCAAAGTTAAGACATGAGGCTTGTCCCAGTATATCTTCAGACACTCCTGACGCTCACAATTCAAGAATTTCTTTCTCACCTATTACCGTTCTGAAATGAGTTAGACTTGTTTGAGGGTAGGAAATTCGTCCTTCGCTCAGATTTCTTCAGATTTCAAACTCTGGAAATGATGCACTTTTTTCTCTCGTCATATCTTTTTGATGGATTTCCACAGAGACCTGAAAATTTCCATGACTGTTCACCAAAGCCTGCTGTCTCTTACGGTGAAAAAATGATATTGATACTCCAAATAGATTTAGAGTTAGAAAGCGTTGTTTGAGGGCAAGTCAAGGCAGTTTTTGCTTGCCTCTACTCAGTTATGGTGCATTAGAAGTCAAATATCGTCAATAATTCATATTTTAATGATAAATCGTTAACACTGGAAGATTCCCCCATCTCTTCTGAACAAAACGGTGTAAGAATGACTGTTCTAGCCCCTACGGTTAGGAAATTATAGCCATTTGTTTGAGAGGAATCCTCACTATGAGAAATTCACTGCAGAAATCCTGTCTCTGTGCTCTGTGTGTGTAAAAACGGCTGCACCTGTTTTGGCGGGAAAAACTACACAGCCTCTCTGATTGGTGGATTCAAATTAGCAGCTCCCAGGCTGCTTGACTGACCTAGAAACTTGATTTCTCTCCCTGTGTGTGTGTGTATGTATGTGTGTGTGTGTGTGTGTGTGTGTGTGTGTGTGTGTGTGAGATAGAGAGAGAGAGAGAGAGAGAGAGGGCGAGAGAGAGTTTTTATGGGAGCATCTTACTGTATGATTTAAATTCAATATATCTGGACTGGTTGACTGAATTTGATCCTGTGTGTGTCTCTCTGTGCTTGTGGGACTTTTTGCAGCTGTCCATTTTGCTTTTCCAATTTTTCTATTTAAGTTATTACTATTGTGCTAAGTCATAGCATTTGTGCTGCTTTTCAGTACTTGTGCTAAATACAGCATTTCTGCTAAATCATACTATTTCTGCTATTTTATAAGATTTGTGCTAAATACAGCATTTGTGCTAAATCATACTATTTCTGCTATTTTATAGGATTTGTACTTAATATAATATTTCTGCTTAATTATAGTATTTGTGCTAAAACATAGTATTTCTACTAAACGCAGTATTTCTGGGTAATCATAGTATTTCTATGTATTCCTGCCAGCTCCTCAGGAAGCCAATCCTCTGTGAGGACTGTAATTTTCAAATTGACATATCAAGTCATGCACGGCTTCCCAGCCAGCCAATCATATCTGAGTCCTGGCACATTCAAATTTGCATATTGGGACCTTCATGGCTTCCCAGCCAGCCAATCATATCTGAGTCCTGGCACATTTAAATTTGCATATTGTTGCCTTCATGGCTTCCCAGCCAGCCAATCATATCTGAGTCCTGGCACATTTAAATTTGCATATTGGGACCTTCATGGCTTCTAAGCCCACCAATCATCTATGTCATATATCTCTAATATTTCATATTTTATTTTAAATGGTCAGCATTTCAAGATTCCCCTATGTCTTCTGATAAAATGGTCTAAGAATGACTGTTTTAGCCCCTACGGTTAGAAATTTATGGCTGTTTGTTTGAGGGGAATTCTCACTATGAGAAATAGACTGCAAAAATCCTGTCTCTCTCTGTGCTGCATGTGTAAAGGCTGCACTTAGTTCACCAGTTTTGGCGGGAAAAAGTACACAGCCTCTCTGATTGGTGGATTCAAATTTAGCAGCTCCAGGCTGCTTGACTGACCTAGAACTTGATTTTCTCTCCCTGTGTGTGTGTGTGTGTGTGTGTGTGTGTGTGTGTGAGACAGAGAGAGAGAGAGGGCGAGAGAGAGTTTTTATGGGAGCATCTTATTGTATGATTTAAATTCAATATATTTAGACTGGTTGACTGAATTTGATCCTGTGTGTGTCTCTCTGTGCTTGTGGGACTTTTTCAGCTGTCCATTCTGCTTTTCCAATTTTTCTATTTAAGTTATTACTATTGTGCTAAGTCATAGCATTTGTGCTGCTTTTCAGTATTTGTGCTAAATACAGCATTTCTGCAAAATCATACTATTTCTGCTATTTTATAGGATTTGTACTTAATATAATATTTCTCCTTAATTATAGTATTTCTGCCATTTTATAGTATTTGTGCTAAAACATAGTATTTCTACTAAATGCAGTATTTCTGGGTAATCATTGTATTTCTATATATTTCTGCCAGGTCCCAGGGAGTCAGTCCTCTGTAAGGAGTGTATATTCAAATTTACCTATCAGGACCTGGACGGCTTCCCAGCCAGCCATCATATCTGAGGCCTGGC
>NW_020327979.1:7500-14188 GCF_001858045.2 Oreochromis niloticus | reverse complement strand
TGATTTTCAAAAATACTATGATTTAGCAGAAATACTATGATTGAGCAGAAGTACTAAGATGTAGTAGAAGTACTTTGATGTAGCACAAATACTATTATGGAGGAGTAATACTTTAACATGGGAGAAATATTGATATACACACACACATACACAGAGAGCAAAGTGTGCAGAGGCTGTTGAGAGTCTGGGTTTGGTATATCTAAGTCAGCTAAATTGGCTGCACCTGCTGTAATCAGCACTTACACACACAGACACAGAGAGAGGTGTGAGTTTTCTGCAGTATATTTCTCACATTCAGGATTCCCCTCGAACAAATGGCCATAATTTCCTAACCGTAGGGGCTAGAATGCTCATTTGACACCGATTGTTCAGAAGAGATGGGGGAATCTGCAGGTCTTCATAAATCAGAGATAAATATAAATTATTAAAGATATATGACTTGTAATACACTGTAACTGAGTAGAGGCAAAGCAAAACTGCCTTGACTTGCCCTCAAACAATGTTTTGTAACTCTAAATCTATATGGAGCATCAAAATCATTCTTTCACCGTAAGAAACAGCAGGCTTTGGTGAACAGTCATGGGAATTTTCAGGTCTCTGTGGAAATCCATCAAAAAGATATGATGAGAGAAAAAAGTGCCTCATTTCCAGAGTTTGAAATCTGAAGAAATCTGAGCGAGGGACAAATTTCCTATCCTCAAACAAGTGTAATTCATGGCCAAACGGTAATAGTGAGGAAAAATTCTTGAATTGTGAGCATCAGTGACGTCTGAAGATATATTGGCACAAGCGTCATGTCTCAACTTTGTTTCGTTAAGGAGATATGACGATTTGAAAATGCCTCTCATTAGAGAATTCCAGCGCTGATTTTGAAGAAACTCTCCATTGAGTTTCTATGGAGAGTTTTGAGACTTTATGTTACTCTGAGGAGATCTGCAAAAAGTCTATAAGTCCCACAACAATGATAGTGACATTTTCTGAAAGCCACAGAAATACTACGTTTTGATGTATAATTTGTGGGGGTTGAGTGGAAATTGAGCGAGTAGCAAGAAGTTGTTCAGACATGAAGAGAAAATTCAGAAAGGACGAGTGCACACTCTGAGTTAATTGCATAGCAACCATAGCAACGCATGTATTTTCTGAAAAATCACAATTTTGCAACTGAAAACTTAAAGAGGTATAAAATTAAAATGGTAGAAGATCTGAAAAAGCTGAATCAGACAGGAATAGCCCAATAATCTGAGAACATTTTAAAGTTTGAATGGAGTTTCTAGGTGAAAGTATGACAAAGTAGTTAAGTTTCAAAGACAAGCAAGTTTTAGCAGAATTGTGGAAGTTTCCCATTCATTTCAATGGGACAAATTAAAGGAAAAAAGTGTAATATTTTAAAAAGTATAACAGTAATAAACACCAAAAGTCATTGCCGGAAAGAGCAGAAAGAGCAGAACAGTATAGAGTTTGAACTGAGAAAATCGGCAGAAAACTGTGGAAGTAGTTAAGTGCCAAAAAGTGTACGGAAGCAACTAGAAGAATAACTAGAAAAATTTGCATTTCCTGCGAAAATGCTGTGTGGATGCCTTAACGCTGAAGCTGTCTGCTGAAAAGCTGAAAAAGATGAAAAGTTGCAAAAAGTTGCATGGTGGTGAAAAAAAACATGTCACCCTGAGCAAGATTCAAACCCGGCCCTGCCGGTCTCAAGGCAGCTGCTCATCTCACTGAGCTAAACTCACTCTCTCAAAAAAGAGGAGGAGAGACCCACAATTCTGCTAAAATGTGCAGAAGCTGCTGAGAATTGTGCTGAGAAGAGGTGAAAAGGTTGAAAATTTTGCAGAAAAGAGGTAAATCAGCAGAATTTCTGCAGAAAAGAGGCAGAACAAAAGAGAAAACTGAAAACAGGTTTTGCCATGACTGGGATTTGAACCTGGCCCCTCTAATCTCAAGGAAGCTGCTCATCTCACTGAACCAAACTCATTCTCACAAAAGCAAGAGATGGAGCAACTGACAATTTTACTAAATGAGCAGAAGCTGCTGAGAACTGTGCTGAGAAGAAGTGAAAAGGCTGAAAATTTTGCAGAAAAGAGGTGAATCAGCAGAATTTCTGCAGAAAAGAGGTAAAGAAGCAATAAGTTGCGCCTAAAAGAGATGAATCAGCAGAATTTCTGCTCAAAAGAGTTTTTTTTCTGAAAACAGCTGAGATTTGTGCTGATAAGAGGTGAAAAGGCTGAACATTTTGCAGAAGAGAGGTGAATCAGCAGAATTTCTGCAGAAAAGAGGTAAAGAAGCAATAAGTTGCGCTGAAAAGAGATGAATCAGCAGAGTTTCTGCTGAAAAGAGTTGTGTTTTTCTGAAAGCAGCCAAAAAAGCTGGAATTTGTGCTGAAAAGGGGTGAAAAAAATGAAAATTTTGCCTACAGGTGTGAAGAAGCTAAAGTATACCAAATCAAAGTATTTGTGCCAAAACATAGTGTTTCTGCCATATTGTGGTACTACTACATTACAACATGAATACGGATTAAAGATGAAAGAAACTGGCAACAAATTCCTCCACTACAAACCAGTCTGATACCACTTCTTTGCAGTGTTCACGTTTACTGAGGCACTACCCAAAAGGCGCCACAAGAGGGCACTCCAACACAAGACAAGAGGTGAATGAGCAGAATTTCTGCTGAAAAGAGGCACAAGGTTCTGTATGTAGAAAAAGAAACACTGTTGAACCATGTGTGAAATAAATAAAGAAATGAAATGAAAGAACAACCTGGTTCTGCTCAAATTCACCAATCAGAGGTACTGCCTCAGTCTGCTTCATCAGGCTGTGTACTTGTTTCTGCCATGGAGCGTTAACAAGAATCTGAGGTCCATATTAGAAAAGCTGCTAAAATCATAAAAGTTTGCAGAATTGTAATAAATTAGCAATATAAATTACAGGTCTGTGATAGTGTATAAATTTGTAGTGAAATAAAAAAAACGTGGACCAAGGTGGGATTGAACCCACGACCTTTGAGCTGCAGAGCCGTGTCATTACTGATTGCGCCACCTGGAACGGGGGCGGCAGGCTGAAAGACAGATACTTGGGCAGTCAGAAAATAGATCGCGGTGAGAGGCGAAAAACGCCGTTTTTGGAGTTACAAAACGTCGTGTAACTCAAAAACTAGGAGGGCTAGCAGCATAATTCTTGTACTGGGTGAATCAGCGGACTTTGGTGTATTTTGACTGCGATTTTCATAGCTCGTTCTAACTCCGTCGCGGAGATATGACGAGAGAAGAAACGGCTTCATTTCCAGAGTTTGAAGACTGAGAGAAGGACAGATTTCCACCCCTCAAACAAACGTAATTCATTGCTCAACGGTAAGATAATTGTAAAAACTGCTTCCACTGTGAGTGTCAGCAGGGTCTGAAGATATATTGGCACAAGCCTCATGTCCCAACTTTGCTTTGTTAAAGAGATTTGGCGATTTGAAAATGCCTCCCGTTTCAGAATTTCAGCTCTGAATTTCAAAACCTCCCCATAGACTTTGAATGGGGAGTATTGAGACTTGTGTCACTCCGAGGCAAATTGCGAAAAAACGGTAAATCTCACAATAAAGATAGTGACATTGTCTGAAAGCCAGCAAAAATACCTACGTTTTGATGTATAATTTGTGGGGATTGAGTGGAAATTGAGTGAGTAGCAAGAAGTTGTTTAGACATGAAGAGAAAATTCAGAACGGACCAGCACTCACTCTGACTTAATTGCATAGCAACCATAGCAACGCATGTATTTTCTGAAAAATCACAATTTTGCAACTGAAAACTTAAAGAGAGATAAGATTAAAACGGTAGAAGATCTGAAAAAGCTGAATCAGACAGGAATAGCCCAATAATCTGAGAACATTTTAAAGTTTGAATGGAGTTTCTAGGTGAAAGTATGACAAAGTAGTTAAGTTTCAAAGACAAGCAAGTTTTAGCAGAATTGTGGAAGTTTCCCATTCATTTCAATGGGACAAATTAAAGGAAAAAAGTGTAATATTTTAAAAAGTATAACAGTAATAAACACCAAAAGTCATTGCCGGAAAGAGCAGAAAGAGCAGAACAGTATAGAGTTTGAACTGAGAAAATCGGCAGAAAACTGTGGAAGTAGTTAAGTGCCAAAAAGTGTACGGAAGCAACTAGAAGAATAATAAAGAACTAGAAAAATTTGCATTTCCTGCGAAAATGCTGTGTGGATGCCTTAACGCTGAAGCTGTCTGCTGAAAAGCTGAAAAAGATGAAAAGTTGCAAAAAGTTGCATGGTGGTGAAAAAAAAATGTTGCCCTGAGCAGGATTCAAACCTGACCCTCCTGGGCTCAAGGCAGCTACTCATCTCACTGAGCCAAAGTCATTCTCACAACGAAGAGGTGGAGAGACGGACAATTTTGCTGTAATTAGCAGAAGCTGCTGAGAATTGTGCTGATAAGAGGTGAAAAGGCTGAAAATTTTGCAGAAAAGAGGTAAATCAGCAGAATTTCTGCTGAAAAGAGGTGAAAAAGCAGAAAATTGCGCTGAAAAGAGATGAATCAGCAGAATTTCTGCTCAAAAGAGGCAGAACAACCTGGTTCTGCTCAAATTCACCAATCAGAGGTACTGCTTCTGTCTGCTTCATCAGGCTGTTTACTTGTATGTATTTCTGCCATGTGGTGTTGACAAGAATCTGAGGTCCATATTAGAAAAGCTGCTAAAATCATAAAACTTTGCAGAATTGTAATAAATTAGCAATATAAATCACAGGTCTGTGATAGTGTATGAATTTGTAGTGAAAAAAAAAACGTGGACCAAGGTGGGATTGAACCCACGACCTTTGAGCTGCAGAGCCGTGTCATTACTGATTGCGCCACCTGGAAAGGGGGCGGCCGTCTGAAAGACAGATACTTGGGCAGTCAGAAATAGATCGCGGTGAGAGGCGAAAAACGCCGTTTTTTGGAGTTACAAAACGTCGTGTAACTCAAAAACTAGGAGGGCTAGCAGCATAATTCTTGTACTGGGTGAATCAGCGGACTTTGGTGTATTTTGACTGAGATTTTCATAGCTCGTTCTACCTCCGTCGCGGAGATATGACGAGAGAAGAAACGGCTTCATTTCCAGAGTTTGAAGACTGAGAGAAGGACAGATTTCCACCCCTCAAACAAACGTAATTCATTGCTCAACGGTAAGATAATTGTAAAAACTGCTTCCACTGTGAGTGTCAGCAGTGTCTGAAGATATATTGGCACAAGCCTCATGTCCTAACTTTGCTTTGTTAAAGAGATATGGCGATTTGAAAATGCCTCCCGTTACAGAATTTCAGCTCTGAATTTCAAAACCTCCCCATAGACTTTGAATGGGGAGTATTGAGACCTTGTGTCACTCCGAGGCAAATTGCAAAAAAACGGTAAATCTCACAATAAAGATAGTGACATTGTCTGAAAGCCAGCAAAAATACCTACGTTTTGATGTATAATTTGTGGGGGTTGAGTGGAAATTGAGTCAGTAGCAAGAAGTTGTTTAGACATGAAGAGAAAATTCAGAACGGACCAGCACTCACTCTGACTTAATTGCATAGCAACCATAGCAACACATCGTTAGCTTCATAGCATAATTGCCTAAGTCACTTTGACCAGACAATGACTTAGGCACTTATGCTATGAAGCTAACGACATGTATTTTCTGAAAAATCACAATTTTGCAACTGAAAACTTAAAGAGGTATAAAATTAAAACGGTAGAAGATCTGAAAAAGCTGAATCATTCAGGAATAGCCCAATAGTCTGAGAACATTTTAAAGTTTGAATGGAGTTTCTAGGTGAAAGTATGACAAAGTAGTTAAGTTTCAAAAACAAGCAAGTTTTAGAAGAATTGTGGAAGTTTCCCATTCATTTCAATGGGACAAATTAAAGGAAAAAAGTGTAATATTTTAAAAAGTATAACAGTAATAAACACCAAAAGTCATAGCCGGCATTAGCAGAAAGAGCAGAACAGTTTAGAGTTTGAACGGAGAAAATCGGCTGAAAACTGAGGGAGTAGATAAGTGCCAAAAAGTGTACGGAAGCAACTAGGGGAATAATAATAAAGAAGAAAGAGAAACAGGAAAACAATAGTGTGGAAGCCCTTTAGGGCATCCACACAATAAAGAGAAACAGGAAAACAATAGTGTGGAAGCCCTTTAGGGCATCCACACAACTAGAAAAATTTGCATTTCCTGCGAAAATGCAGTGTGGATGCTGTAATGCTGAAGCTGTCTGCTGAAACTAGCAGAAAAAGCTGAAAAGTTGCAGAATTTGTAAAAGCTTTGCAGAAGCAAAGGAACTTTGCTAAAATGTAGTAACTTAGCAGAACTGTAATATCTTAGAGGAAACATAATACTTGGCAAAAATACAATAGCATAGCAGAACTTAGCAGAAATATTGTAACTTACCAGAAACACGATAACTTCTCAAAAATACAAGAATTTAGGAGAAATTGTATAAGATAACAGAAAGAATATATTTAGCCAAACATTCTTAAACATTAGAATAGAATAGAATAGAATTCAACTTTATTGTCATTGCACATGTCACAGGTACAGGGCAACGAAATGTTTACAGAAATACTATGATTTAGAAAAACAGTACAACATAGCAGAAATGCTGCGATTTACCAGAGACACTGTAAAATACTATTAATATTGAAATTTAAAAAAAACATACTATGTTTTAGCAC
>NW_020327979.1:0-5000 GCF_001858045.2 Oreochromis niloticus | reverse complement strand
GGTCATTCTTACACCGTTTTGTTCAGAAGAGATCAGGGAATCTTAAAGTGTTGACAATTTATCATTAAAATATGAATTATTAAAGATATTTGACTTCTAATGCACCATAACTGAGTAGAGCAAAGCAAAAACTGCCTTGACTTGCCCTCAAACAACGCTTTCTAACTCTAAATCTATTTGGAGTATCAATATCATTTTTTCACCGTAAGAGACAGCAGGCTTTGGTGAACAATCTTGGAAATTTTCAGGTCTCTGTTGATATCCATTAAAAAGATATGACGAGAGAAAAAAGTGGATCATTTCCAGAGTTTGAAATCTGAAGAAATCTGAGCGAATGACGAATTTCCTACCCTCAAACAAGTCTAACTCATTTCAGAACGGTAATAGGTGAGAAAGAAATTCTTGAATTGTGAGTGTCAGGAGTGTCTGAAGATATACTGGGACAAGCCTCATGTTTTAACTTCGCTTCGTCAAGGAGATATGACGATTCGAATATGCCTCTCATTACAGAAATCAAGCGATGATTTTGAACAAGCTCTCCATTGACTTTCTATGGGGATTTTTGAGACTTTGTGTTGGTCTGAGGAGATTTGCCAAAATTCTATAAATCTCACAACAATGATGGTGACATTTTCTGAAAGCCAGCAAAAATACCTACGTTTTGATGTATAATTTGTGGAAGTTGAGTGAAAATTGAGCAAGTAGCAAGAAGTTGTTCAGACATGAAGAGAAGACTGCAAAACCTTCAGTGGCACACTGGAAGCCAAGTGCATAGCAACCATAACAACGCATGTATTTTGTGAAAAATCACAATTTTGCAACTCAAAACTTTAAGAGGCATAAAAGTAAAACGGTAAAAGATTTGAAAAAGCTGATTTATTCCTGAAAAGCCCAATAATTGGAGAACATTTTAAAGTTTGAATGGTTATTCTACGTGAAAGTAGGAAAAAGTAGTTAAGTTTCAAAAACAAGCAAATTTTAGCAGAATTGCAGAAGTTTCCCATTCATTTCAATGGGACAAATTAAGCTTAATATTTTAAAAAGTATAATAGTATAAAATACCAAAAGATATAGCCATCATTAGCAGAAATAGCAGAATAGTTTAAAATTTGAACGGTGAAAATCGGCTGAAAATTGTGGAAGTAGATCCACGGCGAAAAGTGTACGGAAGTCGCAAGAGGAACTCAATAGTGTGGATGCTTAAAGCATCCACACAATAATAATAACTAGAAAAATTTGCATTTCCTGCGAAAATGCAGTGTGGATGCTGTAATGCTGAAGCTGTCTGCTGAAAACTGCTGAAAAAGCTGAAAATTGCTGACAAACGTGAAGTCAGTATCAGAAAAGTGGTTGAAATTGTAATAACTTTGCAGATAAATAAAAACTGAGCCAAAATATAATAACTTTGCAGAAACTTAAGAAGAAACATAAAGCGTTTGCAAAAATACTATATCAAAGGAGAATATAGCGGACATGTTGTAACTTAGCAAAAAAATTAGTGACTTGGAAGAAATAGAACAACATGGCAGAAGTGTTGTAATATAGCAGAAAAGTTAATATGTAGCAAAAACCTAAAAAATGTTGGAAAAATGTTGGAAAAAATGTTGTAAGAGCACAACTTAATATACAGTAGTATAATAGTAACATGTAGTAAAAATGCAACATAGGAGCTGAAATAGTATAATTAGGCAGAAAAGTAATAACTTTAGCAGAAATATTGGACACGCAAAACGGCCAGCTTCAAAAAGCTGAAGTTTCCTCAAAAGATTAGTTGTGTTTCAACTGTGAAAAATTGGCAGAAACATTAGAAAAGTTACAAAGGAAATGCCAGCAGATACACAAAGCTAAGGCAAAAATGACATGCCTAGCAATACTTACAAATAGGGATACACACACACACACACACAGACACATAACCCATGTTCAGAAAACAATGTGTACAAACATAGCTGCAAGCATAAACACAGACATACAAACATAAACACACAAGGGCAAACAGAGACAAACAGAGCATGAAGTGTCCTTTATGTTTCCATGCCAGTCTGGTGAAGTTGAATCCACTGATTCACACACACACACAAACACAAGCACAAACACACACACACACACACAAAAGATCCAATTCAGTCAACCAGTCTAAATATATTGAATTTAAATCTTACAATGAGATCATCCCATAAAAAGGCTTTCTCTCTCTCTCTCTCTCTCTCTCTCTCCCTCTCTCTCTCTGTCACACACACACACACACACACACACACACACACACAAGATCCAATTCAGTCAACCAGTCTAAATATATTGAATTTAAATCTTACAATGAGATCATCCCATAAAAAGGCTTTCTCTCTCTCTTTCTCTCTCTCTCTCTCTCTCTGTCACACACACACACACACACACACACACACACACACAAGATCCAATTCAGTCAACCAGTCTAAATATATTGAATTTAAATCTTACAATGAGATCATCCCATAAAAAGGCTTTCTCTCTCTCTCTCTCTCTCTCTGTCACATACACACACACACACACACACACACACACACACACACACACACACAAGATCCAATTCAGTCAACCAGTCTAAATACATTGAATTTGAATCTTACAATGAGATCATCCCATAAAAAGGCTTTCTCTCTCTCTCTCTCTCTCTCTCTCTCCCTCTCGCTCTCTGTCACACACACACACACACAGACACACACACACACAAGATCCAATTCAGTCAACCAGTCTAAATATATTGAATTTGAATCTTACAATGAGATCATCCCATAAAAAGGCTTTCTCTCTCTCTCTCTCTCTCTCTCCCTCTCTCTCTCTGTCACACACACACACACACACACACACACACACACACACAAGATCCAATTCAGTCAACCAGTCTAAATATATTGAATTTGAATCTTACAATGAGATTATCCCATAAAAAGGCTTTCTCTCTCTCTCTCTCTCTCTCTCTCTCTCTCTCTGTCACACACACACACACACACACACACACAAGATCCAATTCAGTCAACCAGTCTAAATATATTGAATTTGAATCTAACAATGAGATCATCCCATAAAACGGCTTTCTCTCTCTCTCGCTCTCTCTCTCTCTCTCTGTCACACACACACACACACACACACACACACACACACACACACACACAGGAGAGAGAAGTAAGTTTCTAGCTCAGTCAAGCAGCCTGGGAGCTGCTGAATTTGAATCCACCAATCAGAGAGCCTGTGCACGTTTTCCCGCCAAAACAGGTGCAGCCGTTTTTACACACAGAGAGCACAGAGACAGGATTTCTGCAGTGAATTTCTCATAGTGAGGATTCCTCTCAAACAAATGGCCATAATTTCCTAACCGTAGGGGCTAGAACAGTCATTCTTACACCGTTTTGTTCAGAAGAGATGGGGGAATCTTACAGTGTTGACAATTTATCATTAAAATATGAATTATTAAAGATATTTGACTTCTAATGCACCATAACTGAGTAGAGCAAAGCAAAAACTGCCTTGACTTGCCCTCAAACAACGCTTTCTAACTCTAAATCTATTTGGAGTATCAATATCATTTTTTCACCGTAAGAGACAGCAGGCTTTGGTGAACAATCTTGGAAATTTTCAGGTCTCTGTTGAAATCCATTAAAAAGATATGACGAGAGAAAAAAGTGGTTCATTTCCAGAGTTTGAAATCTGAAGAAATCTGAGCGAATGACGAATTTCCTACCCTCAAACAAGTCTAACTCATTTGAGAACGGTAATAGGTGAGAAAGAAATTCTTGAATTGTGAGCGTCAGGAGTGTCTGAAGATATACTGGGACAAGCCTTATGTCTTAACTTTGCTTCGTTAAGGAGATATGACGATTCGAATATGCCTCTCATTACAGAAATCAAGCTGTGATTTTGAACAAGCTCTCCATTGACTTTCTATGGAGAGTTTTGCGACTTTGTGTTGGTCTGAGGAGATTTGCCAAAATTCTATAAATCTCACAACCATGATAGTGACATTTTCGGAAAGCCAGCAAAAATACCTACGTTTTGATGTATAATTTGTGGAAGTTGAGTGAAAATTGAGCAAGTAGCAAGAAGTTGTTCGGACATGAAGAGAAGACTGCAAAACCTTCAGTGGCACACTGGAAGCCAAGTGCATAGCAACCATAACAACGCATGTATTTTGGGAAAAATCACAAAGATGAAACTCAAAACTTAAAGAGGGATAAGATGAAAACGGTAACAGATATGAAAAAGCTGAATCATTCATGAATAGCCCAATAATTTGTGAACATTTTAAAATTTGAATGGTTGTTCTAGGCGAAAGTATGAGAACGTAGTTAAGTTTCAAAAAAGAGTAAGTTTTAGCAGAATTGCGGAAGTTTCCCATTCATTTCAATGGGACAAATTAAAGGAAAAAACGTAATATTTTAAAAAGTATAAGAGCAAAAATACCAAAAGTCATTGCCGGAAAGAGCAAAAATAGCAGAATAGTTTAAAATTTGAACGGTGAAAATAGCACAAAAATTGTGGAAGTAGTTCTACGGCGAAAAACGTACGGAAGCAACTTGAAGAATAACTAGAAAAATTTGCATTTCCTGCGAAAATGCTGTGTGGATGCCGGAACGCTTAAGCTGTCTGCTGAAATGACTGAAAAAGATGAAAGGTGCAAAATTGTATGGCAGTAAAGAAACTGAAAAATTATGCTGAAAACAAGTGAAAAAACAGAAACTTTTGCTGAAAAGAGGTGAAAAGGCAAAAATTCTGCTTCAAAGGGGTACAGAAGTTCAAATTTGTACTGAAAAGAGGAGAGGTGAAAAGGTTTCCTCTGAAATGAGCAGAAGATACTGAGATTTGTATTGATAAGAGGTGAAAGGCTGAAAATTCTGCTTAAATAGGTGAATCAGCAGAATTTCTACTGAAAAGAGGTAAAGAAGTAGAACGTTGCACTGAAAACAGGTGAATCAGCAGAATGTCTGCTAAAAAAGAGATTTCTGTTGAAAACACCTGAAAAA
>NW_020327978.1:0-21612 GCF_001858045.2 Oreochromis niloticus | reverse complement strand
ACTTGGAACCCTGTCCCAGCCTCCATCTTCATCACTACCAGCATGTTGACTCTGGGGTGGGCTTGTGCAAAATCCTGCCACTGCTGAGATTCCTTCTGCTATGATGGGTCATTGGAGTCTAAGTGCCTAACAGTTACATTTATTTCTGTATCTCAATAAATCATGTTCGTTTTTTTCCACATGATCTTCCTTATTGAACTGTTTTGTAGATAAGCTTCAAGTCAGCAAGCAACAATACCTAAACCAAAAATATTATCACCAGAAGTGAGAAAGTGTCTGGACTATCTCCAGCTGTGTGCATGTATTAAAGATAACTTCAGACACTGTCTGGTTGTCATGTCTGAAACAGGCTGTACAGTCACACAGATAAAAGACATCAGTCATGTTTCTAATGATATAAATCAACCAGAAAGATTATAAAGACAAAAGCTGTGAGACGCCACTAGAGAAAGGATGGCTTGTTATCATTACATGAAGTGATTTAGAAATAATATGTAAGCTTTCAGGGCAGCACTCACAACTTTTTAAAACTGATTACCTGATGGTAAGCTTACACACACTGTTCCAAAAAATAGTAATGTTAAAGTATCTTAATGTATATTTTACAGTTTTGTACTGTTTTCTAGAATATCATTACATTTACACAAGTAGACTGTGATTTTACATGTCAAATGTAAAATAACATGACATCACTGTAAATATAGTAAACGCAATTTACTTGTTTTTAAATATTTTTTTGTACATATGCATATTTAGATTGTAAAATACATTCAGAAATGTATCATAATTTCACAAATATTTGTCTGTTATTGAGAGAATGATCTGTTAAATTCAAATGTAATACTATGGAAAAATATATAAAATGATCGAAAATTAATGAGAATAATCAATAATTAAAGGAGTATTTGAATTATAATTTTGCTGAAAATTTCATGTCATCTAGGTCTGATTCAATAATTCAGAGGTAACAAGCGAAAATATAATTAATAGGAATAAAAACTTTTAAAAAAACATATAAAACACTGCACGGCCACGCTGTGCTAATTATATATTTTAAAAATAAATGTAGAGGTAGGAATTGCAATTAATATAAATCTCAAAGTATTCACAACATTCCTGAACAGAAATAGGCCTCTGCACCTGGGGTGAGGGTGTGGCCATGAAAACAATGTGACATGCCATTGGATGTTGTGACACATAATAACATGATGCTAAGCATTGGCCAATGAATGTGAACTAACAACCACAAGGTCGCGGGTATGGCTGCACTGTAGGAAAAAATCCTAATATGAAAGCATTTACTGTGCATTTTACAGTTTTGTTCTGTTCTTCTAGAATATCATTAAAGTTATGTAAATAGACTGTGACTTCACATTTCAAATGTGAAGTCACACATCACAAATGTTAAATACATGTAATGTAATAAAACATAATTTTCATGATTATTAAATGTATCTGTCTGTACATATGCATATTTAGATTGTTAAAATACATAAGATAAGATAAGATAAGATAAGATAAGATAACCTTTATTAGTCCCACACGTGGGAAATTTGTTTTGTCACAGCAGGAAGTGAACAGTGCAAAAGTTATGAAGCAAAAATTAGAATACAATAAGAAGAAATACAGTACACAACTGTACAGAATAGAATAAAATAAAATACTATATACAGTAAAATAAAATAGAATAAAATATACAATAGGATAAAAATAGAATACAAATGCTATATACAACTGAGTAAAAATACAACGATGCCAGAAAAGATTATTGCACTTAGTGTTATTGCACATGTGTGGATGTGTGTGTTTGATTAGTTTAAGTCTTTGTTGTTGAGTCTGACAGCAGTGGGGAGGAAAGACCTGCGAAATCTTTCTGTCCCACACCGTGGGTGCCGCAGCCTGCCACTGAAGGAGCTGCTCAGTGCTGTCACAGTCTCCTGCATGGTTTGGGAGATGTTGTCCAACAGGGATGACAGCTTAGCCACCATTCTCCTGTCACTCACCACCTCCACTGGGTCCAGAGGGCATCCTAGAACAGAGCTGGCCCTTCTGATCAGCCTGTTCAGTCTCTTCCTGTCCCCAGCAGAGATGCTGCCACCCCAGCAGACCACACCGTAAAAGATGGCTGAGGCCACCACAGAGTCATAGAAGGTCTTCAGGAGTGGGCCCTCCACTCCAAACGACCTGAGTCTCCGCAGCAGGTACAGCCTGCTCTGCCCTTTCCTGTAGAGGCCTTCTGAATTATGAGTCCAGTCCAGTTTGTTGTCCAGATGAACACCAAGGTACCTGTAGCTGTCCACAGCCTCATTGTCCATACCTTGGATGTTCAGTGGTTGCAGTGGAGGATGTTTGTGCCTGCGGAAGTCTACCACCAGCTCTTTGGTTTTACTGGCGTTGATCTGGAGGTAGTTCAGCTGGCACCAGTCCACAAAGTCTTGGGTCAGTCCTCTGTACTCCTTGTCGTCCCCATCAGTGATGAGGCCGACTATTGCAGAGTCATCAGAGAACTTCTGCAGGAAGCACTGGGTGGAGTTGTGGGAGAAGTCTGCAGTGTAGATGGTGAAGAGGAACGGAGCCAGAACCGTTCCCCGTGGGGCCCCCGTACTGCAGACGACCCTGTCCGACACACAGCCCTGAGTTCTCACATACTGTGGTCGGTCGGTGAGGTAGTCCAGAATCCAGGTAGTGAGGTGATGGTCCACTCCTGAGTTCTCCAGCTTGTCCTTCAGGACCGTGGGAAGAATGGTGTTGAAGGCACTGGAGAAATCAAAGAACATGA
The DNA here is from genome assembly GCF_001858045.2 of Oreochromis niloticus. Taxonomy (NCBI): domain Eukaryota; kingdom Metazoa; phylum Chordata; class Actinopteri; order Cichliformes; family Cichlidae; genus Oreochromis; species Oreochromis niloticus. The sequence goes on along the minus strand of NW_020327978.1, from coordinate 18,833 downwards.
TTCTCACAGTGCTCCCAGGGGAGCAAATCTGTTCAAGAAATGATTCAGTTCATTTGTCCAGCTCACATCCCTCCCAGGCAGAGAGTTCTGATGTTTGTGGCCCGAGAAGGTTCTGAGGCCTCTCCAGACTTCACCAACGTTGTTTTGCTGAGGCTGGTTCTCCATCTTCTGCCTGTAGCTGTCCTTCCCATTCCTTATCAGTCCCCTCGGCTCTCTCTGCGCCCTTTTCAACTCCTCTTTGTCTTTGGATTTGAAGGCCCTCCTCTTCTGCTTGAGACAGCTTTAATTTCTGGGGTAATCCAAGGTTGCACAAATTGCATGCACAAATGTATCATGATTTCACAAATATCTGTCTTATTTGAAAGATTGAACTGTTGAATTCAAATGTAATGCTATGAAAAAATATCTAACATGATTCCTATAAGCTTGTGTTACATCACATATGTATTATTATCATTGCTAGTTAGGGTGATTGTGGCTCAAGAGTTGGCAGTTCGCCTTGTGATCAGAAGGTTGCTGGTTTGATCCCTTCCTCGGACGCTCTCGGTCATTGTGTCCTTGGTCAAGACTCTTTACCTACCGCCTACTGGTGATGGCCAGAGGGGCCGATGGTGCGATATGGCATTCTCGCCTCTGTCAGTCTGTCCCAGGGGATGCAATCCATTATTACTTAAACCAACTGTTAACTGTACATTTATGTATTATGATTCATATTGCCACATTCATTGACCTTGTTAATAGGTACTTTCATTTTTGATCATGTTACAATGTTCCTAATTTAATGTCTAAAAGCACTTGGAAAAGGCAAAATCCCATGTAAAATTAGCACAACAAACTCTATTTTCAATACTGAAATAACCGTATTTTTATGAGAAAGGTATTTTCTGTTATTTTACGGTAGTATTTTGGCGCCGCAGCTGCTGGAATATTACTGTTTCTTTGGGATTTGTTTTTTTTTCCTATTTATACATAATTTCATTGTTTAATCACATTAACATGTTCCTAATTTAATGTTAAAATCACTTGAAAAGGCAAGATCCCATGTAAAACTAGCGCAACAAACTGTATTGTCATTACTGGAAATAACCGTATTTTTATGAGGAAGTTATTTTCTGTTATTTTACGGTAGTATTTTGGCGCCCCAGCTGCCAGAATATTACCGTTTTTTTAAGATGTTTTTTTAACAGTGCATGCTAAAATCCCATGGCATCAAAGCAGTGTGCAATAAAATAATGTGAATAATACATAAATATAAATAAAAGATATTCCTTTACACAGTATAGGTACATAATACTCCACAGGCTGTAACACTGTAATATAAATAAATGATAAATGATCATTTAAATGATAAAAATGATAATCAAATAATAAGAAAAGCAAAGTGAAAAATAAATGTTATCCACATTAACTAAATTAAAAATGGTGTTAATCTTTTGATAATGTAACACAGCCTTTGTCCCAACCAGGACTCGAACCTGCGCTCAGACGATGCGATTTGATTGGCTGATTCTCCGTTACACCTATACGCGATGTAAGTAAGTAAGTAAGTAAGTAAGTAAGTAAACTTTATTTATTAAGCGCTTTTCGCAGATAGACAATCACAAAGCGCTGTACATAAATATTAAAATAAACAATAAAATCGATAGACAATGTACACAATATAAAAGATCAAATGTAAATAATGTAAAAAATATAAAATATGAAAACATCAACAAAAGGCTTGTTTAAACAGAAAAGTTTTTAACTGTTTTTTAAAACAATCCACAGAGTCAAGCAAATGTAACTGTAGTGGTAAACTGTTCCACAGCCTTGGTACAACAGACTGAAAGGCTCTGTCCCCTTTTGTCTTCAGTCGTGTACGGGGAACAACTAAGAGACTTTGAGTCTGTGAGCGGAGATGACGAGCAGCAGTGTATTTTATAAGAAGCTTGGATAAATAATCTGGGGCCTGGCCATTTAGTGCTCTATATGTTAAAACAAGAATTTTAAAGCGAATTCTAAACTCTATTGGGAGCCAATGTAAAGAATATAAGATGGGAGTGATGTGAACACGTTTGGTAGAACGAGTTAATAGTCTGGCTGCTGCGTTTTGTATTGCCTGAAGGCGAGAGAGAGATGATTTATCCAAGCTAGTAAACAGGGAATTACAATAATCTAGGCGTGATGACACAAATGCATGAATTAGTTTTTGCAGTTCAGCTGAGGAAACCATATGTCGCAGTTTAGATATGTTTCTTAAATGATAGAAACAGGAACGAGACAAAGATTTTACATGAGAGTCGAGGCCCAGAGAAGAGTCAAATATTACTCCGAGATTTCGAATATTTGACTTGACAGATGGACAGAAGGAGGCAAGAACCTGACTGATTTTAGAATGTAGCTCAGGAGGAGCTATGATCATGGTCTCGGTTTTGTTAGTATTTAGAACAAGGTAGTTGCTTGAAAGCCAATCAGAAACCTGGGTTAAGCACTGGACTAGGGTGGACAGCCTATCCAGCTGATGAGGCTTAAAGGACATATGGAGCTGAATGTCATCAGCATAAAAATGATAAGACAGGTCGCTAAAAGATTGAATGATACCAGCTAAAGGAAGCATATAAAAAGAAAATAGTAATGGACCTAAAAACTGAACCCTGTGGGACACCACAGGTCAGGGCAGCAATGTCAGAGGTGAACCTATCAGTCCTAACAGAAAAGGTCCTGTCTGATAAGTAGGAAGAAAACCAGCCAAAACCTTGAGCCTGTTGAGTAGGATTTTGTGATCGATGGTGTCAAAGGCTGCACTAAGATCAAGCAAGATGATCACAGAACAATTCCCTGCGTCAGATGCCATTAATAGATCATTATAGACTCTTAGGAGAGCGGTCTCTGTAGAGTGCTGCTTTTGAAAGCCAGACTGAAAAGGGTCAAGGATGTGTAATTTACATAATAGAGACCTGAACTGATTTTCAACAATTTTTTCAAGTAATTTACTTAAAAATGGCAATTTTGAAATAGGTCGGTAATTACTAGTAGAGCTAGGATCAAGGTTCTGTTTTTTTTAACAGAGGAGTTACCACAGCATGTTTAAAATAAGATGGAACACAGCCTTGCCTCAGTGAACTGTTGATGATGGATAGTAAAGTGGGACCAATGCTGGTGATAGACCCAGACAGGACAGAGTGAGGTAATATATCCACAGAGCATGAAGAGGATTTCATTTTACCTAAAACTATAATTAAGTCATTTAGTGTGATTGGAGAAAAGGAGGTAAATGATCCAAGACAGCAAGGTGTGTCTTCATAAGGGGAGGCACTTGAGGAAATTTTGGATTTCAAGTCCATCACCTTATTTACAAAGTAATTAAGAAAAGTATTACAATCTTCATCAGAAAGCAGCAGAGCATGCTGGGTTGGAGGAGAAACAATACTGTTGATGGTATCAAATAGAATTCTTGAATTATTTTTATGACGATTTATAAGATTATTGAAATAAGAGGATCTGGCCTCTTTGACTGACTCATTATATAGGTAAAGTAGTTCTTTAAAGTGCTCACGATGGACAGTCAGACCAGTGGACTTCCACAGACGCTCTGCTTTTCGATAGGAGCGTCGAAGACCACGAGTCTGATTATTTAACCACGGTGTGTGGGAATTAAGAGAGCAATAACTGCTTTTGAAAGGAGCAACCTGATTTAAAATGGGAAGACAGTGTTCATTAAAAGAATTAGTTAAAAGCTCAACCTCAGTAGAAGAACTTTTAAAGTTATAAAGAGAGGAAAACTCTGAAATTGTAGAGTCATCAATAAAGCGCCTGCGCCTAATAGAACCTTGAGGATGGGACTCTGAATTAACAGATACAGTAAAAGAGACTGACTTATGGTCGCTAAAAACAACTTCATTTAAGTTCATGTGGTCAAGGGAAACACCACAGGTGAAGACCAAGTCCAAAGTGTGCCCAGCCCTATGAGTAGGCCCTGCTACATGCTGAACAAAGTTGAAAGAGTCCATAATGCTCAGGAACTCCTTAGTGGTACTGTTTGTTGAGTCATCCACATGAATGTTGAAATCGCCAACAATGATAACCTTGCCCATTTTAATGGTGGAAGTTAAAAGGTCTTGTAGGTCTGACAAAAAAGACGCAGCAGACCCAGGTGGACGATAAATTAAAATGCCGTATATGGGCTGTTCTCTTCCAATTTTTATCATAAGCATCTCAAAAGAGTTGTAGCAGCTTGAAGAAATCATCTGGCATAAAAAAGTCTTTTTAAAAATTACAGCTGTTCCACCTCCTCGTCCAGATATCCGAGGTGCACAGAGAAATGAGCAGTCAGCAGGACAAAGCTCTAAAAGATGTGAGACTTCTTTCTCACGTTGTCACATCTCAGAGATAAACATGAAGTCAAGCTTCTCAGAGCAGAACAAGTCATTTAAAATATAAGACTTGTTGGCGATTGAGCGGGCATTAATTAACATCCATTTAAGGCTGCGACTCACCAGGACAGGGGTAGAGTTTCCCCTGTTATCAGATGGGCCGTTATCAGATGAAAGTACAAAACTCTCAAGAACCCCCCTCCTTGCACTGGTTGCATAAATTTCAGGTGGCATTTTTAAAACATGCCATGACATAACACACAGCTGACAGCTGCAAACATCTCAGGTACTGACTTGCTGCTTTCTAATATCTGTGTTTATTTCTGAATATACCTACATGGTTATTAGACATCCCACATAAAGGGTGACAAAGGCAGTAACTATAAATATAATGACCATAACTTTACTGTAAATTACATTGCGATGGGCTCAATTCATATAGTTCTATCACGTGCACACGCATGTTAGCACCCATAACCACGGCCTGCTGTAGGTATATGAATGCTGCACAAGGTTCCAGTCATCCCTTTACACTTGCTCTTGGACTTGTCTTGACCTGCTCCAAGCTCAGCTTGTGGATAGATAACGTTTGGAGAATATTTCTACAGAAAGCGGATTTTACTAGAAAGCGACAACAACTACTGCATCTTTGGATCTTTTGTACTTGTGTTTCATCATAACAGCAAAGCTTGAAGATGGCTCGTTGTGGACCCCGACTCGTCGACAGTCACCTGGTACATTTCAAAATTTCTTCAATTATTTTAAGAGTCACTAGATGTCATTAATCATTTATGTATTTAAGTAACTAATAATTTAACAAGTTCCAGTGTGAATATCAAGTTTTAATGTGATCAAAATAAGTGTATTATAGACTTTTCCCGGTAAATTGCTTGTATGCTTTAAATTTTCCAGGAGAGGTGTAGAATTTATTACCGATTGGTGTACGAATGTGAAAAAAGGTGTTACTTTGATTTACAACCTTCAAATTTGACACTTTTTTCAAATGAAATGGTTAAAATTAGCTTAACATTCGTAAAATGCCCCCCTACCCCAAATATACATATATATGTGTATATCGGTTTCTATGGTAACAGCATCTCCTCACAATGGTAGAACATATAGTAGTAAAGATACCAGATCCCCTATAGATCCTAACATCATTTGCTTCTCTGGATCAAAGGCTTCATTTGAATAAAGTATAACTTTTTCCCAGCTACATAATGCGATTAGTTAGTTATAAATTATAAGTAGTTTTAAATTTACTGTAGAATATTTATATAATACGGTATTCATGCCCAATTCTTTACAAATCAATACCTATTATCCATTACCTACTCAAACGTAGTGTTTGCATAAAGGTTTAAAAAGAACAAATAAACAAAATGGACATATACAAAATACAATACTCTTACCTTAACAGGGTAGTGTGCACAGAGTGAGCTGCCTTGGCAGAGATTTGGTGCTCTTCTTTTAAAAATGGATGTTTCACTTAATGATTGTGGACATAGTTGACATCTTGTTTTCTTCTCACATGAACAAGTAAAGTGTCATTCAGTCTGATATAAATGTAGCCTGTAGCTTTAGCACTGGGTGTTTACTACATTCCTAATGTTATTTTAAACTTGTTTCCTTACAGGCTGTCTTGACTACATTGTTGAACGTCCCGAGAACGAGTTCTTTCTAAAGTCATGAGGATTCTTGATGACACTCTCTTGAGCGCCATCTGTTCTGATGAAGCATGGGACACTGATACCGAGCGTGTCAATAAAGGTGAGTACATTGCCCTCTCACCCTCCCCCTCTTCTCATGAAGAACTGGATGCTGATGCGTGTCAGTGAAGTGGAAGGTGAGTACCCCCCGCCTCACTTTCTTGCACTGAGGTCTGCTTATTGTAAATATCTTGTACTTGTTTGAACACCTTTCAATGTTAAAGTTGACCTTTGTGCTTTTCAGTGTTGGAAAGACACTTTCTTCCACTGAGTTCTTTCTTGCACGTTCCGGAGTCACAACGTTCCCCCAACGTTCACCCAACATTCCGGAGTCAGAACATTCCACCAATGTTCCACCAACGTTCCATCAACGTTCCCCAAACATTCCGGAATCAAAACATTCCACCAACGTTGCACCAACGTTGCACCAACGTGCCCCCAACATTACCCAATGTTCCCCAACGTTCCCACGTTCCGGAGTCCCAAGTTCCACCAACGTTCCAGCAACGTTCCCCAATATCCGGAGTCACAATCTTCCACCAATGTTCCACCAACGTTCCACCAACGTTCCCCCAACTTCCCCAATGTTCCCCAACGTTCCACCAACGTTCACCCAACGTTCCACGAACATTCCGGAGTCACAATGTTCCACTAACGTTCCACCAACGTTCCACCAACGTTTCGGAGTCACAACGTTCCACCAACGTTCCACCAACGTTCCGGAGTCACAATGTTCCACCAACATTCCACCAACATTCCACCAACGTGCCCCCAACATTACCCCAATGTTCCCCAAACGTTCCCCAACGTTCCGGAGTCCCAAGGTTCCACCAACGTTCCAGCAACGTTCCCCCAATATTCCGGAGTCACAATCTTCCACCAATGTTCCACCAACGTTCCACCAACGTTCCCCCAACATTCCCCCAATGTTCCCCCAACGTTCCACCAACGTTCACCCAACGTTCCACGAACATTCCGGAGTCACAATATTAAACTAACGTTCCACCAACGTTCCACCAACGTTCCCCCTTCATTCCGGACTCACAACGTTGCATCAGTGTTCCACCAACGTTCCCCAAAAATTCTGGAGTCACCACATTCCACCAACGTTCCACCAACGTTCCACCAACGTTCCCCCAACATTCCGGAGTCACAATGTTCCACCAAAGTTCCAAAAACGTTCCACCAACCTTCCCCCAACGTTCCCCCAATGTTCCCCCAACGTTCCCCAACGTTCCGGAGTCCCAACGTTCCACCAACGTTCCCCCAACGTTCCCCAACGTTCTGGAGTCCCAACGTTCCACCAACGTTCCCCCAACGTTACCCCAACGTTCCCCGAACATTCCGGAGTCACAACATTCCACCAATGTTCCACCAACGTTCCCCCTTCATTCCGGACTCACAGCGTTGCATCAATGTTCCACCAACGTTCCCCAAAAATTCTGGAGTCACCACATTCCACCAACGTTCCACCAACGTTCCCCCAACATTCCGGAGTCACAATGTTCCACCAAGGTTCCACCAAGGTTCCCCCAAGGTTCCCCCAATGTTCCCCCAACGTTCCCCAACGTTCCCCCAACGTTCCGGAGTCCCAACGTTCGACCAATGTTCCAGCAACGTTCCCCCAATATTCCGGAGTCACAATGTTCCACCAATGTTCCACCAACATTCCACCAACGTTCCCCCAACATTCCCCCAATGTTCCACCAACGTTCCCCAACGTTATGGAGTCCCAATGTTCCACCAATGTTCCACCAACGTTCCCCAACGTTATGGAGTCCCAATGTTCCACCAACGTTCACCCAACGTTCCCCGAACATTCCGGAGACACAATGGTCCACCAACGTTCCACCAACGTTCTACCAACATTCCCCCTTCATTCCGGACTCACAAAGTTGCATCAATGTTCCACCAACGTTACCCAAAAATTCTGGAGTCTCCACATTCCACCAACGTTCCCCCAACATTCCCCCAGTGTTCCACCAACGTTCCCCAACGTTCCGGAGTCACAACGTTCCACCAACGTTCCCCCAACATTCCGGAGTCACAATGTTCCACCAAGGTTCCACCAACGTTCCCCCAACGTTCCCCCAACGTTCCGGAGTCACAACGTTCCACCAACGTTCCCCCAACATTCCGGAGTCACAATGTTCCACCAAGGTTCCACCAACGTTCCACCAAAGTTCCACCAACGTTCCGGAGTCACAACGTTCCACCAACGTTCCGGAGTCACAACGTTCCACCAACATTCCACCAACGTTCCACCAACGTTCCCCCAACGTTCCGGAGTCACAACGTTCCACCAACATTCCACCAACGTTCCACCAACGTTCCACCAAGGTTCCCCCAACATTCCAGAGCCACAATGTTCAAACAACGTTCCCCCAACATTCCGGAGTCACCATGTTCAAACAACGTTCCACCAACATTCTGGAGTCACAATGTTCCACCAACATTCCACCAACGTTCCACCAACGTTCCCCAACGTTCCGGAGTCACAACGTTCCACCAACGTTCCACCAACGTTCCGGAGTCACAATGTTCCACCAACATTCCACCAACGTTCCACCAACGTTCCGGAGTCACAATGTTCCACCAACGTTCACCCAACATTCCGGCGTCAGAACATTCCACCAATGTTCCACCAACGTTCCATCAACGTTCCCCAAACATTGCGGAGTCACCACGTTCCTCCAACGTTGCACCAACGTTCCACTAACGTTCCCCCAACATTCCCCCAACATTCCGGAGTCACAATGTTCCACCAAGGTTCCACCAAGGTTCCACCAACGTTCCGGAGTCACAATGTTCAAACAACGTTCCCCCAACATTCCGGAGTCACCATGTTCAAACAACGTTCCACCAACGTTCTGGAGTCACAATGTTCCACCAACATTCCACCAACGTTCCCCCAACGTTCAGGAGTCACAACGTTCCACCAACGTTCCACCAACATTCCGGAGACACAATGTTCCACCAACGTTCCACCAACGGTCCACCAACGTTCCGGAGTCACAATGTTCCACCAACGTTCACCCAACATTCCGGCGTCAGAACATTCCACCAATGTTCCACCAACGTTCCATCAACGTTCCCCAAACATTCCGGAGTCACCACATTCCACCAACGTTGCACCAACGTTCCACTAACGTTCCCCCAACATTCCCCCAACATTCCGGAGTCACAATGTTCCACCAAGGTTCCACCAACGTTCCACCAACGTTCCGGAGTCACAACGTTCCACCAACATTCCACCAACGTTCCACCAAAGTTCCACCAACGTTCCGGAGTCACAACGTTCCACCAACGTTCCACTAACGTTCCACCAAGGTTCCCCAACATTCCGGAGTCACAATGTTCAAACAACGTTCCCCCAACATTCCGGAGTCACGATGTTCAAACAACGTTCCACCAACGTTCTGGAGTCACAATGTTCCACCAACATTCCACCAACGTTCCACCAACGTTCCCCCAACGTTCCGGAGTCACAACGTTCCACCAACGTTCCACCAACATTCCGGAGTCACAATGTTCCACCAACATTCCACCAACGTTCCACCAACGTTCCGGAGTCACAATGTTCCACCAACGTTCACCCAACATTCCGGCGTCAGAACATTCCACCAATGTTCCACCAACATTCCCCAAAAATTCTGGAGTCACAACATTCCACCAACGTTCCACCAACGTTCCACTAACGTTCCACTAACGTTCCCCCAACATTCCCCCAAAATTCCGGAGTCACAATGTTCCACCAACGTTCCACCAACGTTCCCCCAACATTCCCCCAATGTTCTCCCAACGTTCCCCAAAGTTCCGGAGTCCCTACGTTCCACCAACTTTCCCCCAACATTCCGGAGTCACAATGTTCCACCAACGTTCGCCCAACATTCCCCCAATGTTCCCCAACGTTCCGGAGTCCCAACATTCCCCCAATGTTCCCCCAACGTTCCCAAACGTTCCGGAGTCCCAACATTCCCCCAACGTTCGACCAACGTTCACCCAACGTTACCCCAACGTTCCAGAGTCACAATGTTCCACCAACGTTCCACAAACGTTGAATCAACGTTCCACCGACGCTCCCCCAACATTCCCCCAATGTTCCAATAACGTTCCACCAACGTTCCACCAACGTTCCCCCTAAATTCCGGAGTCCCAACGTTCCACCAACGTTCCACCAACGTTCCCCCAACATTCCCCCAATGTTCCCCCAACGTTCCGGGTTCACAATATCCCACCAACGTTCTCCCAACGTTCCGGAGTCACAATGTTCCACCAACGTTCAACCAACGTTCCCCCAGCATTCCCCCAGTGTTCCCCCAATGTTCCCCAACGTTCCGGGGTCACAACGTTCCACCAACGTTCACCCAACGTTCGCCCAACGTTCCCCCAACGTTCCCCCAACGTTCCGGAGTCACAATGTTCAACCAACGTTCCACCAACGTTCCCCCAACATTCCCCCAATGTTCAACCAACGTTCCCCGAACATTCCGGAGTCACAATGTTCCACCAACGTTCCACCAACATTCCCCCAATTTTCCACCAACGTTCCACCAACGTTCCGCCAACGTTCCCCCAACAATCCGGAGTCACAATGTTCCACCAACGTTCCCCCAACATTCCCCCAACGTTCCCCCAACGTTCCGGAGTCACAATGTTCAAACAACGTTCCACCAACGTTCCCCCAACATTCCCCCAATTTTCCACCAACGTTCCCCGAACATTCCGGAGTCACAATGTTCCACCAACGTTCCACCAACATTCCCCCAATGTTCCACCAACGTTCATCCAACGTTCCACCACCGTTCGGCCAACGTTCCCCCAGCAATCCGGAGTCACAATGTTCCACCAAGGTTCCCCCAACATTCCCCCAAATGTTCCCCCAATGTTCACCAACGTTCCGGAGTCCCAACGTTCCACCAACGTTCCCCAACGTTCCGGAATCACAACGTTCAACCAACGTTCACCCAACGTTCACCCAACGTTCCCCCATCGTTCCGGAGTTACAACGTTCCACCAAGGTTCCACCAAAGTTCCCCCAACATTCCGTAGTCACAATGTTCCACCAACGTTCCACCAACGTTCCACCAACGTTCCACCAACGTTTCCCCTAAATTCCGGAGTCCCAACGTTCCAACAACGTTCCACCAACGTTCCCCCAACGTTCCCCCAACATTCCCCCATTGTTCCCCCAACTTTCCCCAACGTTCCGGAGTCCCAACGTTCAACCAACGTTCACCCAATGTTCCCCCAACGTTCCCCCAACGTTCCGGGGTCACAATATCCCACCAACGTTCTCCCAACGTTCCGGAGTCACAATGTTCCACCAACGTTCAACCAACGTTCCCCCAGCATTCCCCCAATGTTCCCCCAATGTTCCCTAACGTTCCGGATTCACAACGTTCAACCAACATTCACCCAACGTTCACCCAACGTTCCCCTAACGTTCCGGAGTCACAATGTTCAACCAACGTTCCACCAGCGTTCCCCAAAAATTCCCCCAATGTTCCACCAACGTTCCCCGAACATTCCGGAGTCACAATTATCCACCAAAGTTCGGCCAACGTTCCCCCAACAATCCGGAGTCACAATGTTCCACCAACGTTCCACCAACATTCCCCCAATGTTCCACCAACGTTCCCCCAACATTCCCCCAAATGTTCCCCCAATGATCCCCAACGTTCCGGAATCCCAACGTTCCACCAACGTTCCCCAACGTTCCGGAGTCACAACGTTCAACCAACGTTCACCCAACGTTCCCCCAACGTTCCGGAGTCACAACGTTCCAACAAGGTTCCACCAAAGTTCCCCCAACATTCCGGAGTCACAATGTTCCACCAACGTTGCCCAACATTCCGGAGTCATAGTGTTGCAGCAATGTTCCACCAACGTTCCCAAAACATTCCCCCAACGTTCCCCCCACCTCCCGGATTCAAAACTCTCCCCCAACGTTCCCCCAGCATTCCCAAGTCACAACATTCCACCAATGTTCCACCAACGTTCCCCAACGTTATGGAGTCCCAATGTTCCACCAACGTTCACCCAATGTTCCCCGAACATTCCGGAGTCACAATGTTCCACCAACGTTCCAACAACGTTCCACCAACATTCCCCCTTCATTCCGGAGTCACAACGTTCCATCAACATTCCACCAACGTTCCACAAACGTTCCACCAACGTTCCCCCGACGTTCCGGAGTCCCAACGTTCCACCAACGTTCCCCCATCGTTCCCCCAACATTCCGGAGTTACAACATTCCAACAACATTCCAACAACGTTCCACCAACGTTCCAGCTTCATTCCGGACTCACAGCGTTGTATCAATGTTCCACCAACGTTCCCCAAAGATTCTGGAGTCACCACATTCCACCAACGTTCCACCAACGTTCCCCCAACATTCCGGAGTCACAATGTTCCACCAAGGTTCCACCAACGTTCCCCCAACGTTCCCCCAACGTTCCCCCAACGTTTCGGAGTCACAACGTTCCACCAACGTTCCCCCAACAATCCGGAGTCACAATGTTCCACCAAGGTTCCCCCAACATTCCCCCAAATGTTCCCCCAATGTTCACCAACGTTCCGGAGTCCCAACGTTCCACCAACGTTCCCCAACGTTCCGGAGTCACAACGTTCAACCAACGTTCACCCAACGTTCACCCAACGTTCCCCCATCGTTCCGGAGTTACAACGTTCCACCAAGGTTCCACCAAAGTTCCCCCAACATTCCGTAGTCACAATGTTCCACTAACGTTCCACCAACGTTCCACCAACGTTTCCCCTAAATTCCGGAGTCCCAACGTTCCAACAACGTTCCACCAACGTTCCCCCAACGTTCCCCCAACATTCCCCCATTGTTCCCCCAACTTTCCCCAACGTTCCGGAGTCCCAACGTTCAACCAACGTTCACCCAATGTTCCCCCAACGTTCCCCCAACGTTCCGGGGTCACAATATCCCACCAACGTTCTCCCAACGTTCCGGAGTCACAATGTTCCACCAACGTTCAACCAACGTTCCCCGAGCATTCCCCCAATGTTCCCCCAATGTTCCCTAACGTTCCGGATTCACAACGTTCAACCAACATTCACCCAACGTTCACCCAACGTTCCCCTAACGTTCCGGAGTCACAATGTTCAACCAACGTTCCACCAGCGTTCCCCAAAAATTCCCCCAATGTTCCACCAACGTTCCCCGAACATTCCGGAGTCACAATTATCCACCAACGTTCGGCCAACGTTCCCCCAACAATCCGGAGTCACAATGTTCCACCAACGTTCCACCAACGTTCCCGCAACATTACCCCAATCTTCTCCAAACGTTCCCCAACGTTCCGGAGACCCAACGTTCCACCAACGTTCACCCAACGTTCACCTAACGTTCCCCTAACATTCCGGAGTCACAATGTTCTACCAACGTTCCACCAACGTTCCACCAACGTTCCCCCAACATTCTGGAGTCACAATGTTCAACCAATGTTCCACCAACGTTCCACCAACGTTCCCCCAACATTCCCCCAAAATTCCCGAATCACAACATTCCACCAATGTTCCACCAACATTCCCCAACATTCCGGAGTCACAATGTTCCACCAACGTTCCACCAACGTTCCACCAACATTCCCCCTTCATTCCGGAGTCACAACTTTCCACCAATGTTCCGGAGTCACAACGTTCCATCAACATTCCACCAACGTTCCACAAACGTTCCACCAACGTTCCCCCGACGTTCCGGAGTCCCAACGTTCCACCAACGTTCCAGCAACGTTCCCCCAATATTCCGGAGTCACAATGTTCCACCAACATTCCACCAACGTTCCCCCATCGTTCCCCCAACATTCCGGAGTTACAACATTCCAACAACATTCCAACAACGTTCCACCAACGTTCCAGCTTCATTCCGGACTCACAGCGTTGCATCAATGTTCCACCAACGTTCCCCAAAGATTCTGGAGTCACCACATTCCACCAACGTTCCACCAACGTTCCCCCAACATTCCGGAGTCACAATGTTCCACCAAGGTTCCACCAACGTTCCCCCAACGTTCCCCCAACGTTTCGGAGTCACAACGTTCCACCAACGTTCCCCCAACATTCCGGAGTCACAATGTTCCACCAAGGTTCCACCAACGTTCCCCCAACGTTCCCCCAACGTTCCGGAGTCACAACGTTCCACCAACGTTCCGGAGTCACAACGTTCCACCAACATTCCACCAACGTTCCACCAACGTTCCACCAACGTTCCGGAGTCACAACGTTCCACCAACGCTCCACCAACGTTCCACCAAGGTTCCCCCAACATTCCGGAGTCACAATGTTCAAACAACGTTCCCCCAACATTCCGGACTCACCATGTTAAAACATCCTTCCACCAACGTTCTGGAGTCACAATGTTCCACCAACATTCCACCAACGTTCCACCAACGTTCCACCAACGTTCCCCCAACGTTCCGGAGTCACAACGTTCCACCAACGTTCCACCAACATTCCGGAGTCACAATGTTCCACCAACATTCCACCAACGTTCCACCAACGTTCCCCCAACGTTCCGGAGTCACAACGTTCCACCAACGTTCCACCAACATTCCGGAGTCACAATGTTCCACCAACATTCCACCAACGTTCCACCAACTTTCCGGAGTCACAATGTTCCACCAACGTTCACCCAACATTCCGGCGTCAGAACATTCCACCAATGTTCCACCAACGTTCCATCAACGTTCCCCAAACATTCCGGAATCAAAACATTCCACCAACGTTGCACCAACGTTCCCTCAATGTTCCGGAGCCACAACGTTCCACCAACGTTCCACCAACGTTCCGGAGTCACAATGTTCCACCAACATTCCACCAACATTTCACCAACGTACCCCCAACATTACCCCACTGATCCCCAAACGTTCCCCAACGTTTCGGAGTCCCAAGGTTCCACCAACGTTCCAGCGACATTCCCCCATTATTGCGGAGTCACAATGTTCCTCCAATGTTCCACCAACGTTCCACCAACGTTCCCCCAACATTCCCCCAATGTTCCCCCAGCATTCCCCAACGTTATGGAGTCCCAACGTTCCACCAACATTCACCCAACGTTCCCCGAACATTCCGGAGTCCCAATGTTCCACCAACGTTCACCCAACGTTCACCCAACGTTCCCCCAACGTTGCCCGAATATTCCGGAGTCACAACATTCCACCAATGTTCCACTAATGTTCCACCAACGTTTCCCCTTCATTCCGGACTCACAACGTTGCATCAATGTTCCACCAACGTTCCCCCAACATTCCGGTGTCACAATGTTCCACCAAGGTTCCACCAACCTTCCCCCAACGTTCTCCCAACATTCCGGAGTCACAATGTTCCACGAAGGTTCCACCAACGTTCCACCAACGTTCCCCCGACGTTCCGGAGTCCCAACGTTCCACCAACATTCCCGCAACGTTCCCCCAATATTCCGGAGTCACAATGTTCCACCAACATTCCACCAACGTTCCCCCATCGTTCCCCCAACATTCCGGAGTTACAACATTCCAACAACGTTCCAACAACGTTCCACCAACGTTCCCCCTCCATTCCGGACTCACAGCGTTGCATCAATATTCCACCAACGTTCCCCAAAAATTCTGGAGTCACCACATTCCACCAACGTTCCACCAACGTTCCCCCAACATTCCGGAGTCACAATGTTCCACCAAGGTTCCACCAACGTTCCCCCAACGTTCTGGAGTCACAACGTTCCACCAACGTTCCCCCAACATTCCGGAGTCACAATGTTCCACCAACGTTCCACCAACGTTCCCGCAACATTACCCCAATCTTCTCCAAACGTTCAGCAACGTTCCGGAGTCCCAACATTCCACCAACGTTCCACCAACGTTCCCCCAACATTCCCCCAATGTTCCCCCAACGTTCCCCAACGTTCCGGAGACCCAACGTTCCACCAACGTTCACCCAACGTTCACCTAACGTTCCCCTAACATTCCGGAGTCACAATGTTCTACCAACGTTCCACCAAAATTCCACCAACGTTCCCCCAACATTCTGGAGTCACAATGTTCAACCAATGTTCCACCAACGTTCCACCAACGTTCCCCCAACATTCCCCCAAAATTCCCGAATCACAACATTCCACCAATGTTCCACCAACATTCCCCAAAAATTCTGGAGTCACCACATTCCACCCGCAACGTTTCCCCAGCATTCCCAAGTCACAACATTCCACCAATGATCCACCAACCTTCACCCAACGTTCCACCAACCTTCCACCAACGTTCCATCAGTGTTCTACCAACATTACTCCAACATTCCGGAGTCACAACATTCCACCAACGTCCCCCCAATGTTCCACCAACGTTCCAACAAAGTTCCCCCAACATTCCGGAGTCACAACATTCCACCAACATTCCACCAACGGTCCACCAACGTTCCCCCAACATTCCCCCAATGTTCCCCCAACGTTCCCCAACATTCCAGAGTCCCAACGTTCCCCCAATGTTCCACCAACGTTCCACCAACGTTCTGGAGTCATAATGTTCCACAAACATTCCACCAACATTCCACCGACGTTCCCCCAACATTCGCCCAATGATCCCCCAATGTTCCTCAACGTTCCACCAACGTTCCCTCAACATTCTGGAGTCACAATGTTCCACCAACGTTCCACCAACGTTCCACCAACGTTCCACCAACGTTCCCCGCACATTCCGGAGTCACAATGTTCCACCAACGTTCCCCCAACATTCCGGAGTCACAATGTTCCACCAACGTTCCACCAACGTTCCACCAACATTCCGGAGTCACAATGTTCCACCAACGTTCCCCCAACATTCCCCAAATGTTCCCCCAACGTTCCCCAACGTTCTGGAGTCCCAACATTCCCCCGATGTTCCCCCAACGTTCCACAACATTCCCCCAACATTCCGGAGTCAAAATGTTCCACCAACGTTCCACCAACATTCCGGAGTCACAACATTCCACCTGCGTTCCACCAACATTCTCCCAACGTTCCACCAAAGTTCTGCACTCACAACATAACACAAATTCTCCACCAACCTTCCCCAAACGTTCGACCAACGTTCACCCAACGTTACCCCAACGTTCCAGAGTCACAACGTTCCACCGACGCTCCCTCAATGCTCCCCCAACATTCCACCAAAGTTCCCCAATATTTCGGAGTCATAGAGTTCCAGCAATGTTCCACCAACGTTCCCAAAATATTCCCCCAATGTTCCACCCCACGTCCTGCAGTCAAAACGATCCCCCAGCGTTCCCCCAGCATTCCGAACTCACAACATTCCACCAATGCTCCACCAATCTTCACCAAACGTTCCACCAATGTTCCACCAACGTTCCATCAGTGTTCTACCAACATTACTCCAACATTCCGGAGTCACAACGTTCCACCAACGTTCCACCAACGTCCCCCGCACATTCCGGAGTCACAATGTTCCACCAACGTTCCCCCAACATTCCGGACTCAAAATGTTCCACCAACGTTCCACCAACGTTCCACCAACATTCCGGAGTCACAATGTTCCACCAACGTTCCCCCAACATTCCCCAAATGTTCCCCCAACGTTCCCCAACGTTCTGGAGTCCCAACATTCCCCCAATGTTCCCCCAACGTTCCCCAACATTCCCCCAACATTCCCCCAACATTCCGGAGTCAAAATGTTCCACCAACGTTCCACCTACATTCCGGAGTCACAACATTCCACCTGCGTTCCACCAACATTCTCCCAACGTTCCACCAACATTCCACCAACGTTCCACCAAAGTTCTGCAGTCACAACATACCACAAATGCTCCACCAACGTTCCCCAAACGTTCCGGAGTCACAAGATTCACCCTACGTTCCCCAATGTTCCACCAACGTTCCCCCAACATTCCGGAGTCACAATGTTCCACCAAAGTTCCACCAATGTTCCAACAACGTGCCCTCAACATTCCGGGCTCAAAACATTCCACCGGCGGTCTACCAACATTCTCCCAACGTTCCACCAACGTTCCACCAAAGTTCTGCAGTCACAACATACCACAAATGTTCCACCAACGTTCCCCCAACGTTCCGGAGTCACAACATTCCCCCCACGTTCCCCAATGTTCCACCAACGTTCGCCCAACGTTCCCCCAACATTCCGGATTCACAATGTTCCACCAACGTTTCCCCAAAGTTCCCCCAACGTTCCGGAGTCACTATGTTCCACCAACGTTCCACCAACGTTCCCCCAACATTCCGGAGTCACAATGTTCAAACAACGTTCCACCAACGTTCTGGAGTCACAACATTCCACCAACATTGCACCAACGTCCCCCCAACATTCCGGACTCACAATGTTCCACCAACGTTCCACCAATGTTCCACCAACGTTCCCCCAACGTTCCGGAGTCACAACATTCCCCCCACGTTCCCCAATGTTCCGGAGTCAGAACGTTTCCCAAATGTTCCACCAATGTTCCACCAACGTGCCCCCAACATTCCGGAGTCACAACGTGCCAAGAGTTTTCCTGTATTGCAACTCAGGTCAGAATAAAAACGCTCAGACAGGTTTATCGTGTACACGGGTGAGACTCAGGGAGACTCACACCCTGCAGTAAAAAAACAGTCTTTATTCATAGAGCACATACAGGAAGAGATACAGGAAGAGATAAAATAGAGCTGTGCTGCGTGCAGGCTTCCTGTGGAGCACAGAGTGTAACTTCCCCATTTAGGAGTCTGCACAGAGTGTGACTTCCCCATTTAAGCTGAATACTGAAAGAGCAAACACATTTAGATAATGAA
>NW_020327977.1:0-42638 GCF_001858045.2 Oreochromis niloticus | reverse complement strand
TGTGTGTGGTGTGTGTGTGTGTGTGTGACAGAGAGAGGAGAGAGAGAAAGCCTCTTCATGGGATGATCTCATTGTAAGATTCAACTTCAATATATTTAGACTGGTTGACTGAATTGGATCTTGTGTGTGTGTGTGTGTGTGTGTGTGTGTGTGTGTGTGTGTGTGTGTGTGTATGACAGAGAGAGAGAGAGAGAGAGAGAGAGGCTTGTTATGGGATGAACTCATTGTAAAATTTAAATTCAATATATTTAGACTGGTTGACTGAATTGGATTTTGTGTGTGTGTGTGTGTGTGTGTGTGTGACAGAGAGAGAGAGAGGGAGAGAGAGGGAGAGAGAGAGAGAGAGAGAGAGAGAGAGAGAGAGAATGCCTTTTTATGGGATGATCTCATTGTAAGATTCAAAATCAATATATTTAGACTGGTTGACTGAATTGGATCTTGTGTGTGTGTGTGTGTGTGTGTGTGTGTGTGTGTGACAGAGAGAGAGAGAGGGAGAGAGAGAGAGAGAGAGAGAAAGCCTTTTTATGGGATGATCTCATTGTAAGATTCAAAATCAATATATTTAGACTGGTTGACTGAATTGGATCTTGTGTGTGTGTGTGTGTGTGTGTGTGTGTGTGTGTGTGTGTGTGTGTGACAGAGAGAGGGAGAGAGAGAAAGCCTCTTCATGGGATGATCTCATTGTAAGATTCAACTTCAATATATTTAGACTGGTTGACTGAATTGGATCTTGTGGTGTGTGTGTGTGTGTGTGTGTGTGTGTGTGTGTGTGTGTGTGTGTGTGGGAGAGAGAGAGAGAGAGAGAGAGAGAGAAAGCCTTTTTATGGGATGATCTCATTGTAAGATTCAAATTCAATATATTTAGACTGGTTGACTGAATTGGATGTTGTGTGTGTGTGTGTGTGTGTGTGTGTGACAGAGAGAGAGAGCGAGAGAGAGAAAGCCTTTTTATGGGATGATCTCATTGTAAGATTTAAATTCAATATATTTAGACTGGTTGACTGAATTGGATCTTGTGTTTGTGTGTGTGTGTGTGTGTGTGTGTGTGTGTGTGTGTGTGACAGAGAGAGAGAGAAAGGGAGGGCGAGAGAGAGTTTTTATGGGAGCATCTTATTATGTGATTTAAATTCAATATATTTAGACTGGTTGACTGAATTTGATCCTGTGTGTGTCTGTGCATGTGTGTTTCCATATGTGTCCATATTTGTGATTGTGTCACTGTTATACTTTTTTTTGCTGATTTTTTTCATTTAACAATTACAATGGCTTCCCAGCCAGCCAATCATATCTGGGGTCTGCCCTTTCTTCTCTCGTCATATCTCAGCGACAGATGTACAAAGAGCAATGCAAATCACAGTCAAAGTACACGAAAGTACGCTGATTCACCCGGTGCAAGAATTATGCTTCTAGTCCACCAATCTGATTCTGACTGCTCATCACCCTGTTTTCCAGGCGCCCGCTCTCTTTCCCAGTGGCGCAGTTGGTAATGACACAGGTCTGCAACCCAAAGGTCGTGGGTTCAATTACACCTTGGGCAACATGTTTTTTTTCCCTACAAATTAATACACTATCACAGACCACTAATTCATATTCATCATTTATTACAATTCTGCAAACTTTTATGATTTTAGCAGCTTTTCTAATATGGACCTCAGATCCTTGTTAACACTCCATGGCACAAATACTGTTCCCTTTAGGCTCTGTGTATGTGTGTGTGTATCAATATTTCTCCCATTTTAAAGTATTACTCCTCCATAATTGTATTTCTGTTAAATCAAAGTACTTTTACTACATCTTAGTACTTCTGCTCAATCATAGTATTTTGCCAAATTATGGTTTTTGTGCCAAATCATGACATTTGTTTTATGTTACAGTATTACTACTAAGTGGAGGAATTTCTGTCATGTTACAGTATATGTGCTCATTACAGTATTTCTGCTAAATCATAGTATTTCTACTATATTATATTTTTCTTTCTAAATATAGCATTTCTGCTATATAATTGTATTACTGCTATGTTATAATATTTGTGCTAAACCAGAGTATTTCTGCTGAAACATAGTATTTCTGCCGAATGATAGTATTTCTGTCAAATTACAGTATTTGTGCTAAAACATAGTATTTTTTTAAAAAAAAATTCAATATTAATAGTAAATTACAGTGTCTCTGGTAAATCGCAGCATTTCTGCTATGTTGTACTGTTTTTCTAAATCATAGTATTTCTGTAATGTTTAAGAATGTTTGCCTAAATATATTCTTTCTGTTATCTTATACTATTTCTCCTAAATTCTTGTATTTTTGAGAAGTTATCGTGTTTCTGCTAAGTTACAATATTTCTGCTAAGTTCTGCTATGCTATTGTATTTCTGCCAAGTATTATGTTTCCTCTAAGATATTGCAGTTCTGCTAAGTTACTACATTTTAGCAAAGTTCCTTTGCTTCTGCAAAGCTTTTACAAATTCTGCAACTTTTCAGCTTTTTCTGCTAGTTTCGGCAGACAGCTTCAGCATTACAGCATCCACACTGCATTTTCGCAGGAAATGCAAATTTTTCTAGTTATTATTATTATTCTTCAAGTTGCTTCCGTACGTTTTTTGCTGTTTAACTACTTCAGCAATTTTTGTGCTATTTTCACCGTTCAAATTTTAAACTATTCTGCTATTTCTGCTAAAGTGTGCTATGACTTTTGGTATTTTTTGCTGTTATACTTTTTAAAATATTAAGCTTTTTATGCAATTTTTTGTCCCATTGAAATGAATGGAAAACTTCCAAAATTCTGCTAAAACTTGCCTGTTTTTGAAACTTAACTACTTCCTAATACTTTCACCTAGAACAACCATTCAAACTTTAAAATGTTCACAAATTATTGGGCTATTTGATGTATGATTCAGCTTTTTCAAATCTGTTACCATTTTCATCTTATCCCTCTTTAAGTTTTGAGTTTCATCTTTGTGATTTTTCACAAAATACATGCGTTGTTATGGTTGCTATGCACTTGGCTTTCAGTGAGCCACTGTAAGTTTCGCAGTCTTCTCTTCATGTCCGAACAACTTCTTGCTACTCGCTCAATTTTCACTCAACTTCCACAAATTATACATCAAAACGTAGGTATTTTTGCTGGCTTTCAGAAAATGTCACTATCATTGTTGTGGGATTTATAGAATTTTGGCAAATCTCCTCAGACTAACACAAAGTCTCAAAACTCTCCATAGAAAGTCAATGGAGAGTTTGTTCAAAATCACCGCTGGATTTCTGTAATGAGGGGCATTTTCGAATTGTCTTATCTCCCGAACGAAGCGAAGTTAAGACATGAGGCTTGTGCCAATATATCTTCAGACACTCCTGACGCTCACAATTCAAGAATTTGTTTCTCACCTATTACCATTTGGCCATGAATTGGGTTTGTTTGAGGGTAGGAAATTTGTTCCTCGCTCAGATTTCTTCAGATTTCAAACTCTGGAAATGAGGCACTTTTTTCTCTCGTCATATCTTTTTGATGGATTTCCACACAGACCTGAAAACTTCCATGATTGTTCACCAAAGCCTGCTGCCTCTTACGGTGAAAGAATGATATCGATGCTCCAAATAGATTTAGAGTTACAAAAGGTTGTTTGAGGAGAGGTCAAGGCAGTTTTCTCTTCGCCCCTACTCAGTTAGGGTACATTAGAAGTCATATATCTTTAATAATTCATATTTTATTCATAAATGGTCAACATCTGAAGATTCCCCCATCTCTTCTGAACAAAACGGTGTAAGAATGACTGTTCTAGCCCCTACGGTTAGGAAATTATAGCCATTTGTTTGAGGAGAATCATCAATATGTGAAATTGACTGAAAGAAGCAGATCTGTGTCTCTGTGCTGCGTGTGTGTAAGCAGGTGCACCTGTTTTGGCGGGAAAACATAAACAGCCTCTCTGATTGGTGGATTCAAATGGACCAACTCCAGGCAATTTGACTGACCTAGAAACATACAGGCAGGACCATTAACAGCCCTTATTCACTTCCTTGTGTGTGTGTGTGTGTGTGTGTGTGTGTGTGTGTGTGAGAGAGAGAGAGAGAGAGAGGGAGAGACCCTTTTTATGGCAGCGTCTCAATGTAGGATTCAAATTCATTATATTTAGACTGGTTGACTGGATTACATCCTGTGTGTGTGTCTCTCTGTGCATTTGTGTCCATAATTGTAATTGTGTGTATCTGCTCGCTGTTATGTCTTTTTTTGTTTCTTTTTTTGTTTTTTATTTCTGTGAATTTTTCACAGTTGAACAACTACACTTGATGAAACCTAACCATGTTCAGCATTTTTTCAGCTGTCCATTTTGCTTTTCAAATAATTCTACTTAAGTTATTACAATTATGGAAAATCACAACATTTCTGCTTTTTTTTGGTATTTATGCTAAATACAGTGTGTCTGCTAAGTCATGCCATTTCTGCTATTTTATAGGTTTTCTGCTAAATATAGTATTTCTGCCAAATAATAGTATAATACCCTGATCCCTGCCGGCAATTTTTTTATGCTTCAGTCATAGCATTTCTGCTGCTTTTCAGTATTTGTGCTAAATACAGCATTTCTGCTAAATCATACTATTTCTGCTATTTTATAAGATTTGTGCAAAATATAGTATTTGTTCTAAAACATAGGATTTCTGATTAGTTATAGTTTTTCTAACAAATCTAACCATATTCAGGTTTTCTTCAGCTTTCCATTTTGTATTTCCAATATTTCTATGCAAGTTATTACTATTGTGCTAAATCATAGATTTTCTGCTGCTTTTCAGTATTTCTGCTAAATCATAATATTTCTGCTATTTTATAATATTTGTGCTAACTATAATATTTCTGCTAAAACATATTTCTACCAAATACAGTATTTCTGATATGGTATTTCTGCCATTTTATAGTATTTGTGCTAAAACATAGTATTTCAACTAAATGCAGTATTTCTGGGTAATCATAGTATTTCTATATATTTCTGCCAGCTCCCCAGGGAGTTAATCCTCTGTGAGCACTGTAATATTCAAATTTACATATCAGGACCTGCATGATTTCACAACCAGCCAATCATTTCTGAGGACTGGGACATTAAAATTTGCATTTTGATGCCTTTTTGGCTCCTAAGCCAACCAATCATCTATGTCATATATCTCTAATAATTCATAATTTTATTTTAAATACATAACACTTAAGGATTCCCCCATCTCTTCCGAACAAAACGGTCTAAGAATGACAGTTGTAGCCCCTATGGTTATGAAATTATGGCTGAAGCGTGTATCTCTCTCTCTCTCTGTTACTGTGTTGTGTGTGTGTGTGTGTGTGTGTAAAAGCCACCCCTGGACTAATTACTGATAGTTCAGAACAAGTCTTTGTGTATTAACAGGTTTCCACTCTGTGAAACCGATTTTCTTACAAATATGATTTTTACATTAACATGTGGTTTCAGAAAGTGTAACTGTTAAATCTATAGTTTAGATGGTTGTCTTTAAAACTTTCACTGAAGAGTCTTGTTGGAGACAGCCACAGCTTTACCTCACTGTAGTTGTCCACGCTGTAGCTTTACCGCACTGTGGGTGAACAAGTGGGTGCAAGTCCATTTAGGTCAGAATTTGATATTTGATATACCTTTATTAGTCCCACAAGGGGGAGTTTATATGATTACAACCATTATGATTTAGAAAAAAAGAAATAAATGTGCAATGAACATTTCAGGGGTCACTGTTAAAAAGTCTCATGACAGTGGGGTTAAAGGACCGCCTGAACCTCTTGAGTCCTGCAGAGCAGTGAGATGAGCCTCTGCAGCTCCTACTGTCCTGAAGACTGTTCTTATTACTGCAGTCAGTTACATAAATCTATCATAATACAGTACATTTTAACATAATGACCTTATGTTTATTTATGTCTTTTAACCATTATTTCAAATTCAAAGAATCCTGTTTGAAACATTTATTAAACTTATAGAATTAAATTTCTGCTAGTTGTTTTTTGTTGCAAAAAAATCTAGTATAATAATATTTAAATCTACATATATTTTTCACGTTTTCAATGCCAATTTTGTGTAATGGCGAAGTTTCCCACTACCCGTGAATGCCTCTTTTTTATGTCTACGGCTGACTACTGAATCTCCGCCCACTCTCTGCTCGATCCCTGCCGGTAAGCGCTGCCTGTCTGTCTCTCTTCTCTGAAATTAAATGTGTATAAGCTGTTTGAGTGATTTACCGAGTTGTTGTCAGTGACTTATGAAGCCAGTCGAAGTATAAGTCATGTTAAAGTAACACAATGGCTGCTTTTTTAGTGAAACGTTGTAATTTTAGTATTTAAAAGGAGTGTTTGGTATGCTAGCCCTGACAACCTAAGCGCTAACTAGCCTAGCCTAGCTCCTATAGGCCTAGTGTGAAATTAATATGGTTCATTTGATTGTTTAATACAGTTATTGTGTTGTATCTGGTTCATTTGGTGTGTTAGTGTTTCTGAGTCTCTTAGGGAAGCTGAAGTTAGTTCTCCTCTTCACAAATCAGTCAGTTAAAACGGCCTCATTCTTTAGGTTATAAGGTAATGAGCCGCCATTTCAGAACCACTGATTAGCTGCTGAAGCAGCAGGGTCGGCAACTTCAAAGGAGCCATTTTACCGCCTCTGACTGAAGGCCGGGAGAAAAAGATTCAGGTGTCTGTGTTGAAGGGAGAGAGAGAGTGAGAGTGAGGATAAAACATATAATATAAGAATAATAACATTTCTTAACAAGAAGAAGTTTTTTTTTTAATTAATCAATTTGATTTTTTTTAGTTAAATTTTAAGAACTGTTTAACAAACACTTGTTTGTGCAGGTTGTTTTTTTTTTAAAATAAAACCTACACCTGCAGCTCTGTTTAACTTCATTAAAAAATTAATGAAATCTAAAAAAGGCCACCTTCAAATAAATAAAATGCAGCAGTGCACCATTAATATTATAAATATGATATGTAGATATTTAAAACAACAGCATATTAAATGATGCTGTGTGCAGGTGATAATATTTTTAGGAAGCAGAATTTGAATGCAGACCAACTCGAATGTTGAAGCCTACAAATATATCATCCAGTGGCGTGTCTAGAAAACTTTTGTTGGGGGGGCCAGGTAGGGGCACAGATTTGGAGAAGGGTGGCAGATGTAATTGGCAGATAATGTTAAAAAAAATTCTACCAACAGTTAACCATCATTCAATAACCCTGTAAACCTAATTACTGAATTTGCTTTTGACTCTTATTAGAATGAGGTTTTAACCACTACGGTGCAGCAATATTTCCATAGTATTTTTACTGACATATAGGGCACGTATGTTTTGGGCAAAAACATTTTTGAATACTAAAATATGAACATTTTTAACATACAATTGGCAAATTAGCCAATGCAAAACTTTATCTGCCTATTAAAAAAAGAAGATAATCTTCTCACAAACTGGTGTTTGATTTTGAAACAGGAAAAAAGTGGGGAAACAAATGAAAAGACTAACATTTGAATGAAACCTGAAAGCAAGTAAATACTTTCTATGCTGCCTTATGATAAACTTTGGTAATATTGATGTATAAAGAACAACACTGGCTGATGATGAAATACAGTCAGCTGGCATGGTGAAACTGCCAGTATTAACCTGCAGGGCTGGACTGGGACAAAAAATTGGACATTTTGACTAGAGACCGGCCCACCAGGTATTAAAGCCATAAAGCCTTTGAATGAAAACAAATGCTGTTGTGACAGTGATGTACACTGTCTTGTTGGTATATGTATGATTTCTATCAATTTTACATCAGATAAAAACTTTGTTCGCAAGATTCAGATAATTATTTAATAAAAGCTAGCTATTTTAAATGAGAATAAGAAAGGAAAGTATTTCTTTGTGCCCCCCTTTCCCTGTTAATGCTCTACCTGGCCCCCTGGCATAACTTTGCTAGACCCGCCCCTGCACAGTTACCAGCTGTCAGCTACATAGAAAAGGATCCTGGTGTTATTTGTCTCTCAGAAACAGTTCATAACTTCAACTCATTCATGTCACCTAAAAGGTAAACCTGTTTCTCCATCACCTGTTCAGCTCTGATGATTCAGTAAGGACATCTCCTGGTTTCATCTTCATGTTTCCCTCTCACCACATATCCAAACTGACATCATGACCAGCAGCTTTACAGCTGTGGCTCCAGCAAACATCAGCTGATACTAGAAATTAATATTAAATAAATTCTAACAACAGCTGATCAAGCTTAAACGTGCTGCTGTTGTTTAACGCGACATCCGCTGGTTTCCTCTTTCTGGCGCAAAGTGGGCGATAAACAAACAAGAGAAAAGCCGATCAGCTGATCATTGATCAGTTTCACGATTGAAGTAGCAACAGGAGAGGAGAGAATGAGAGAAGAGGAGGCAGCTGTGCAGCAAAGACACAGAATAACTCCAGCTTTGTGTCTTTTTTTCATTCTAGCTTAAGTACGGGACAAACTGCGTCTCTTCTCAGCTCAATACAAAACCTGTAATATTTTCTCTGAATGAGGGACCATTCCGTTTTTTAAGGAGCGGTTGGCAACTCTACTAACTAAACTTATGAATAAAATAAAGTTCACTATCAGTAACATCAAAGCACCCACCCAGCTGTATAGAAACTCCGTCATGCTAGCTAGTACGCAGTACGAGTTATTGTAACTGACTGTAAAAAGTCAGCACAACGAAAATAAACTCCACCTAAACTTGGTTTATATCTGACCCAGATAGACTGCAGGTCATAACTTCTTACCTGAAGTTCAGTTCACCTGACACTCGGACTGGCGGCCGCCTCGGGTCTCTCCTCCTCCTGCCTCCCCTTCTCTCATCTACCTGCTAGCCGCTGTGGAAGCTCCGCCTCGATGGCCAATCCAGCTATGTTAAACTGTTAATCTTTTGCCGAAAAACTGTTTTCTGCAGTGCCTCTTTCTTGCTTGGCTCTCCTACCTTTGCAAACATGATGCTCATAGCGCAGAAGCCGATGCTGCATTCACTTACACTCGGATATCTGAGCTTCACTGTGATAACATAATCGTACATTTGATATTTCATTGGATTTTATTGTTTTGGCTTCGGGGTGGCACCTGGGGTGGCCAGTCTGGTTGGGGGGGTGGCCTGTGCCCCCCCAGGTCACCCCGCTGGACACGCCACAGATATCATCCAAGCTTTCATTTATGATTGCTCATGCTTTGAAATTGTGATGTCAGAATTTGATAAAGTGTGCAGTGCTAGGTGTAGCAAATCATTGCTTATTAAATCTACTGTGTTATCTAATAGAACCAAACTAATAGAGCTATCACATAACTGAGAAACGTGTGGCAAATGGATGAAACCACATATTACCTTAATGAAGACAGTAATCTTTAATAAGGTGTAGAAAAAACAGGTGAGTTGTTTGTTGCTGTGGTAAACAAAGAAGTGTACTGAATCTTTTGGACTACAGAGTTATGTAGTATTGACTCAGATGCTGATTTGAGTTGTCTCATTTTGTATTTTTGTGCTTTGTCTTTTGTTACACAGAGTGAAAGAGATCTTTGGTTTTGCCTTTGCTGGTAAGTAAACAGTGATTGTAACTGAAGCAGTATAAACCTGGCATTGTGTAGCACATTTGTCGAATTACATACAGTAGTTTGACTTTTTGTGATATGTTTCCATTTACTGATTGGCAAAAACACAGGATTTGTGACCTGTGGCAGCAAAGCCCCCACACAGGGCCTCTGACTGTCCCTGAAAATGTCCCTGAAGTTTAGTAGCCCATTTATGTATGATTTAAATTTCTTATGGCTTATCAAATCCAAACATAGTTAAATGTCAGATGTCTTTATACGGTGGTTCATTTTCTCCTTATGTTTGTGGATTTAAGTAGCAGACAAAACAATTAAAGTGTTTTAGGAGAGTCAGTATAAGTGGTTGCTCAAACACTTAAGAGCTGCACAGGTATTGATTTATATTGTCTCTCAAATTCTGCTGATGTATTACATTAAAGTCAGAACACTGTATAAGTATTTTGCCTGACTCGGTATAAGTAATAGCTTTAACAGTTGAGTAATAATAAAAACGAAGAGAACCAGAGGTGTGAGTGGACATTGTTAGGTACATTACAGCCAGTGTGTCCAATTGGTTTATTACTTATTTAGTGAATATAATGTGTTTTAAAATTAACTAGAAAGGTTGCCAAAAAGGTACACTGCAAAAATTCATAAATATTCCTAGCAACGGGTACAATGAAAGGACTTTTTAGTGTAATATTTTAAGACATTTAATTTTAATTACAAAACATGGTGCACCTCTGCTATTGTAACATGTTAATATTTAAATGTATTTTAAGATTTACATATTCATGTCAGACATGAGGTTTTCTGTTGCTTCTGATTTATATAATTACTTTGTATCTTACATTTTTAAAAGTTTTGGTTTTCACACTTTATTAGCACTGACTTGTGGTAGAAAATGTTGGAGCCACAAAGCTTCTGTGTAGGAAATATTTGGTATATCCCGCACTTGTGCCAACAAATATTGGTGGCTATTCTTTGCATTTCTGTAGTAATGAATGCTTTTATTACACATGCCATTTGAGACGGTGTAGTTCATTTATCTCCTCTTTACACTACAGTAAGCTCATAAAGCCTTAAAGTAATTGAGGATTTTACTAGTTAATTTATGTCATAGTAAATTGTATTGTGTGTGAAGAGGCTCAACAGTCTGAATCATCAAACAGTGATCTGATGTATTGTTTCCTTTCTCTAGACTGCTGATCTGATCGTCTCAAGTCTGGTAAGTAAAGGTTTGTCTGATGTGCAGTGCTGGGAAATGTTTCTCATTATAGGAGATTCAGTTTAGTGCTGTGAGTCAGCACAGCTCTTGGCAATCATCAAATCCTAGAAAAGTCTATGTAAACATTTCCAGACTTACAGATCTCTCTTATCATACTACATTTTTAATTAGGCCCTAATATCGGCCATGCTGATTTTATTGTAGATTTAGCGGAGTGTGTATTAAACATGCCCCATATATGACTGAAATATGTAGAAACTGCTGTATAGGAGTCATCTGTCTCCAAATTTTTCATTTTGCCAAAAGTCATACTGAGTAAATTATTTTTTACTTTTATGTTAATGGCTCCCCAGACATTATGATATACTGTTGTACCAGGTAAGTACACACAGAAATGGGAATTTGAGACCTTTGGGCATTTAGGAACATGTGATGTGTCATAAGTTTGAGTTGAGTGCATGTGAAGTGTTTAAAGCAGGTGGTCTGAAACTGTCTGCTCTAACTTCATTGTGTGGGTTTAGCTTGACCATATAATGTTTACAGTAAGTTACTGTAGCACCACATCTTGGTTTACAGACTGTTTGTTTTTATTGTATTAATAGAATGTAAAAATGTCCTTAGAAATGTTCCACCACCATATGTTAAACATTTTCATTCAGTTGAATCTAATAATGTACTGTACAACTCTTCAGTGTGTAATGATATATATGTTCTGTATTTTTCGGACTGTAAGGCACACTAAATTCTAAGGCACATTAAGTCAAACAAAACAGATAAGCCAAACTTAATTCAACTCATTTACAATAACTCTCAACATTGTTCAGTTGTAAGACATAAAATACAGAACAATTCACTCACTTTTCAGGATTTGTGTATTAATGAATGTGGATTGATCAGTTTGAAATCTGCTTCATAAGCATGGCTCTCAACAGGTGCCAGGCCCTTATACACACACACACCATATTATGTTGAAGCACAGTACGAATTACTCTACGAGGGTGCTGACTATGGTAGCCATGCTCCGACAATACATCAAGTGGTGCTGCTTTGTAGCTTACCAAAGACATACTAAAACATTTGACAGATTTTTGAGTGCCGTGTACCACATAGAATTGGTTTGAAGTCAGTAAGCGCAACCATATATAAGGTGCACTGTCTATTTTTGAGAAAATTAAAGGCTTTTAAATGTGCCTTATAGTCTGAAAAATACGGTAAAGCCAGGTTTATTGGAAGTGTGTCTAATTCCATTTTCTTTCTGTCTTACAGGTGACCTGCTGCAGAAAACCCTCTCCCTCTATCATTAACAAGCAATTCAGTCTGTCCTATCACTCTCCCTCTCCCTGCTCCATCTTTTTTGACAAGCCATTCTATCTTCTATCATTTCTCCGCCATGAGCTCTATCTAATTTGACAAGCTTGAACCTGAGTTGAAAAGCAAAACAAGTTTGCCTGAAACCAAGTTTGAGAAACCCAAGTTTGAGAAACCCAAGTTTGAGAAACCCAAGTTTGAGAAACCCAAGTTTGAGAAACCCAAGTTTGAGAAACCCAAGTTTGAGAAGAAACCAAGTTTTTGGAATTGAAGTTACCGCAACTTCATCGATCTGTTTTCAGAATTCGGAGAGATCTCCGCTCTCACGGCTCCTTCTTTCCTGTCATTAAACTTTCATATCCACTCATTTTGCTGGAAATTACAAGTAAAAAGTTGAATATACAGTACAGTAGAACTCACTGTAGAAACTACTTACAGAGACCTACATTTGTCATTTTAATTTTGCATTACACTTTGAAATAAACACTGATAGTTTGGCTTACAAGTGCAATTTGATAAATTATATAAACTTATATACACCTTTTTTTTAGATATATTTGTAGTAAGATAATCTGGTTATTTTGTAATTCAGACTGTTATATTCACATAAATATTAAATTTGATTCAAATACATTTTTCAAGTCTGTTTCATTGGTTATAACATTTGACTACAAGTTTATACTATTATTATTTAAGGAAAAACCCTTTTTTGTCACTCAGTGTAAGTATTCAATTACAGTTATCATCTAGAGGCTGTCCTGAGAACCCAGACTTCCTGTTTCCTGACTGCTGCAGAACATCCAGCTGAAGAATCCCCATCACCTGTCATCTGATCACCACACCATCACAGCTCATATTTGCTTTAAAATTTAAATATCTGAAAGATTTACACAGTCTACTTAAAAGTTAAGAGTTTTATTATAGCCTGTTGATTGATGAGATTTATTCTGCATATTACATTACAGAAGTATAGACCTATTTGTTATCCAGTCTGGTTAAAGAAAAATATAAGTAATAATATAGAGTTTTTGAAAAAAGTTACAATAAAACAGACCAAAGTGTTTTCAAGACTTTTATATTGAGTTTGTATTTAAGTCAGCCTTTTACATTAATTCTGATAAATCTCTGATTTAATAGTCATTAAAGTCATTAGTTTTTCAGTGTTTACAGGTTAACTTTTGTTTACATTTGTGTATACATATAAGTTCCAGTTTGTACTTCAACAAAATGCCAAGAAAAGGTCAAAGGTCGCAGTCCCAGAAGCTTAGATGGCAAAAGCAGCGAGAACAGGTAAATGTTTCTGAGATCGGTGAGCAGGTAAAGGTGTCTGTTACAAGTATTCCCAGTCCAGAAGTGCAGAGCAGTGCTCAGACAGCCGCAGTGTCTTATGCAGATGTGGTAAAGAGAGGTGTTCCCTCAGCATGTGTGTCAGATGCTAAAGTACAGCAGGTAATCCAGACTGAACCCCAGGTAACTGTGCAAACGCAGCATGATGGAGAAGCTCCAGGACCGTCTCATGTACAGGTTACAAACAGTGAAAGTCGTCCACGAGTGAGTAGCATCTGTGCGTCCCGAAGCCAGGCCTCTCCTAAGTATGGAAAGTACAGGAATCAGCAATGCATGGCGAACAGTTTGGTTTTCCTGTCATTCTTACACGAGGATGAATTCATTACAAGAGCAGATCTTAACAGTGTGTTGGACAAAGGCCATGCCATGCATTCAGATGCCAGAAAGAGGTTTGTGAACAGTGTGTTTCTAGCCTGCGATGAGCTTCCCACAGTGGTCAGCAGCCGCAGACACAAGTATCAAGTGGATATGTCTCAGTTTGCTCATTACGGCACATTTGATGGTACAGCTCACCTTCCGAGCCTTGAACAGGGACTACAGTGTTTGGCTTCAGCGGTTCGCTATGCTTTGCTAGTCATGGGAGGAAACGTCATTGCAGTTTGCAGGCTGACTTCAGGTGAATACGCATATTTTGACCCTCACTCACGTAAGTCTACAGGAATGCCATTGTCGCTAGCTGTAAGTGGTGGAACTGCAGTTATGTTAAAATTCACACGTCTTAACTACATGATTGACAGGATCAAATGTTTGTACCGAATGTTTAGCATCGCACCAACCTGCACTTATGAGCTACAGCCTGTCGAGTTTCACAGTGAAAACGCTGCTGACCAAAGAGATGCTAATCAAACCACCGAATACAGACAAACCGCTGTAAGTGTTCCAGCCGCAGCTTTAAATGAACCTGTCCATGAATTAAATTCCCAAACAACCACTGAGCAGACACGGAAAACTGCTACGGAGACTGTAATCACTGAAGTGACATCATCCAGAGTGGATTATTCAGATGAGACAGCTGCTACTGAAAACAAGAATCGTCCTTCTGATTATTTACAGAAAGAAACCTCTGCATCTTCTGTGAGAGAAACTCAGGTAATATCAGATGCTGTTCCTCAGAATGATTCAAACACTGCCTCCTGTTCAATTAAGACAACACAGGAACTCTCACATAACCTACTAAAACGTAATAAACACCGAAGGGAAAGATTTAGGAGAAGATCATTGGCCCAACAAACACTACCACAAAGAAAAGAAAATCAGAAAAAGAAAGAACAGCAGATGTACGCTTTTGATGAAACCTTTAAGGCAAAGAAAAAAAATTCTAGTAGAAAGTCTAATGATCCAGATCATAGACAGAAGAAGAGAGTGTACAAAAATAATCTGTATAAAATAAATGCTACATATAGAGAGAAACAGACAGAACATTTGAGAAAGATCTATAGAGAAAGGGATGATTTTAAGGAAAAACAGAAGGAGCAATTGAGAAGGATCTATAGAGAAAGTGCTAATATTAGAGAGAGAAAAAGAGAACGTGTCATAAGGTCATATAAAGACAGTCCCATATTTAGAGAAAAACAAAGAGAACATATAAGAAGAACATATAGAGAATCTCCTGTATTTCGAGAAAAGCAGAAGGAGTATATAAGAAGAACATATAGAGAATCTCCTGTATTTCGAGAAAAGCAGAAGGAGTATATAAGAAGAACATATAAAGAGTCTCCTGTATTTCGAGAAAAGCAGAAGGACTATATAAGAAGAACATATAGAGAGTCTCCTGTATTTCGAGAAAAGCAGAAGGACTATATAAGAAGAACATATAGAGAGTCTCCTGTATTTCGAGAAAGGCAGAAGGACATTATAAGAAGAACATATAGAGAGTCTCCTGTATTCAGAGAAAAGCAGAAGGAACGTATAAGAAGGACTTACAGAACATGTGCTGAATTCAGAGACAAGCATAAAGCTTACATGAGGTCATATGTTTATAACCTATATAAAGACAGTGAAGAATTTAAACAGAAAAAACGATCTTACATCATCAAACGTTATGGAGAAGAGAGACAATTTCAGCAACAACACAAAGAGAATATGCGAGAACGAATGAGAGTAAAATATTGGAACGGTTTTTCTTTTAGACAGATGCATAATATCAGATGTGCAATGAAAATAAAGAGAAAATATCGTCAGATGCATCGACCAGCTGAAAGTTTACAGTCTCATCCAGATAACAGTTTAATGAATGAGGCCATATCTCGTTTCAGATCAAACATTAAGTCAGCACCATCTTATGTTTGTACTATTTGCCTAAAAGCTTCTTTTCCCAATCAGGTGAAAATCTGCAAAAGAGAAAATTACTCAAAACACCAAACTGTAGCTCAACAGTGTCTAACTGGTAAATTTGTTCATATGTGTGATGAAGCATGTAATGATCAGTGCAGCTTTCCTGATGAGAGAAAAAAGGAGTATATCTGTCACACGTGTCACAGTTCCCTCAAAAGTGGACGCATGCCAAGGCTTGCTGCTGTCAATGGTTTAGATCTGCAGGATATTCCAGCTGAACTGTGTGATCTCAACATTCTGGAGAGACATCTGATTGCCAAATGCATCCCATTTGCTAAGATTATTCCACTTCCAAAGGGCAGACAAAGACTCATACGTGGTAATGTGGTGTGTGTACCATCTGAGGTCCAACAAACAGTTGACTCTTTACCTCGGCTCAGAAGCCAATCGCAGATAATGAGGATCAAGTTGAAAAGACGACTGTGCTACAAAGGCCATCAGCTGTTCCAGACTGTCACCTGGTCTAAACTGATCCAAGCCCTGCGTAAACTCAAACAGATTCATCCACAGTACACAGATATTGTTATCAGAGATGATGCATTGCTTTGTGATCCAACGTTACCTGATGATGACAGCAGTGATGAAGCCAGCATGGCAAGTGATGATTATGATGAAGCAGATCTAATGGAAATTGACAACTATGAAAAAGATGCCCTTTTGAGTGAAAGTGAGTCTGTAAGTGAACAAGATGTTAATATGCAATCCTGTGATGAACAACCAGAGGAACAAAATCCAGAGGAACCAGAAAGTGATTTGAACAATGGAGGTTTTGCTCTAGAAAGTTGTCTGCAGCCTGTAGACATTTCAGAAGAGATTCTCTGTTTCACTGATAACACATATTGTGTGGCTCCTGCAGAAAGAAACAATCCTGTTAGCTTCTTCAGAACTCCTCATTTGGAAGCCATGGCATTTCCTGTGCAGTTTCCTACTGGTCAGAATACACTGGATGAAAAGAGACGTCTCAAGCTCACACCGAGT
Source organism: Oreochromis niloticus (assembly GCF_001858045.2). Classification (NCBI taxonomy): domain Eukaryota; kingdom Metazoa; phylum Chordata; class Actinopteri; order Cichliformes; family Cichlidae; genus Oreochromis; species Oreochromis niloticus. The sequence continues at coordinate 25,903 of NW_020327977.1, read as the reverse complement.
GCTTACTTCAAGTCAAGGCTTTTCAACATTGATGCAAGATTTGCTAAAGATACAAATTACCTGTTTTTCTCACAGTTTGTCACTGAAATACACCTGGCTAATTCCAGCATGACAATACAGCTAAGGAAAGGTAAAACTATGACCAAAGATGGACGCAAAATCACATCAGGAATGTTACAAAGTAAGACAGAAGTAGAGAAGCTGGTAAGAAATAAAGATGCAATCAGATTTATGCAGCCACTCAGAGGAACTCCAGCTTACTGGCAGAAAACTACAAGAGATCTATTCAGTATGGTTCGTCAAATAGGAACACCTCAGTTCTTTGTCACTTTCTCTGCTGCTGAGATGAGATGGCCTGAAGTGATTCAAGCAATAAAGAGACAACAAGGTGAAGAGGTTGATTTTGAAGCCCTGGAGTGGTCAGAAAAGTGTGAAATTCTAAGATCAAATCCAGTTACCACCATGCGAATGTTTGATAAGCGTGTTGAGGCTTTGTTCAGAGATTTGCTTTTTTCTCCTGCACAGCCCCTTGGTGAAATCATTGATTACTTTTACAGAGTTGAGTTCCAGCACAGAGGTAGTCCGCATATACACATGTTGCTGTGGATTCGAGAAAAGGTAGAAGTAGATGTGGATGATGACCAAACTGTCTGTGACTTTGTGGACAGATACATCTCAGCTCAACTCCCTGATCCAGAAAAACAACCTGAACTGCACAAAAAAGTCACTGAACTACAAAAGCACAGCAAAAACCACACAAAAACATGCTTTAAGAGTGTGAACTCTGGTTGTAGATTTGGGTTTCCAAAACCACCAGCCACAAGAACAATGATTGTGAGACAGGATGAGGATTCAGACACTGAAGCTGCAAAAGCCAAACTCAGACCTTTGTTGAACCTGCTGAAGGAACCTGAAGCTGCTTCCCTCACCATAGAGCAGATTCTGTCACGATGCAACTTGACAATGAATGAGTATGAGCAATGCCTCCAAGACATAAACAAGAAAACAGCGCTGATTTTGAAACGTGACCCAAAGGACTGTTGGATCAACAATTACAACCCACACCTGCTTGAAGCCTGGAACGCGAATTTGGATGTCTCGTTCATATTGAATGCCTATTCTTGTATAGAATATCTCTGTAAATATATAACGAAGAAAGAATCTGGCCTCTCTGAATACCTGAAGACAGTTATTGACAACTCTGCAAAGAACACGGTCAATGAATGTGATGAAATGAGAGCTGTGATGCAGGCTTATTCAAAAAAGAGAGAAATCAGTGCACAGGAGTGTGTGACTCGAGTCTGTGGCCTAAAAATGAAAAAATGTTCCCGCAGTGTTGTATTTGTACCAACAGATGATAACCCGGTGAAAATGAGTCGCCCGATGAGCTATCTGGAAACCACAACACACGACAGTTGTAATATTTGGATGACAAGTTTGAGTGATAAATACAAATGCAGACCTGAGACACCAGAATATGAGGAAATGTCACTGGCTGATTTTGCTGCCTTGTGCCGGTTGGTGAGTGGTCCAAATGAAGGAAAAGATGTGCTTCCTCTTCTAAACCAGCTTGGATTTGTACAAAGGCGAAAGAATGATAAACCAGCTATAATCAGGTATTACCACTGTTCACAGGAAAAAGATCCTGAGCAATATTATGGACGACTGTTGAGACTTTACCTTCCACACAGATCAGAGCAGGAACTGAAACCACAAGGGTTCCAAACCTATCAGTCCTTCTACAACTCAGGTTTTGTACGACTTCCATGTTCAGACCACAGTGAGTCTGTGAAAAGGGTTGTGAAGAGAAATAAAGACAAGTATGAGAAGAACTCTGAGGATATTGAGAGTGCACTGGAAGAGTTTGAACAAAATAGGGACGTTGTGATTGATGAATGGTGTAATCTTGCTCCTGAATCTGAAGTTGTGAGGCTACAATGTGATGAGAATCTTCCTGAGAGACAGTCTGATGATGAGAACGAACAGGAGAATGTTCCCGACTACAGTCGTCAGTCTGATGCTGTAACAGAGATCAGAGCCATCAGAGAACAACCTGCAGTCGATCCAGCTGTGGTACGTGTAATGTATCAGAATCTGAACCAGAAGCAGGCCTGCGTGTTCTATGCCATTAGAGACTGGTGTATTCAGTGCGTTTGTGGTTTGAACCCAGATCCATTTTTCTACTATATCAACGGTGGTGCAGGAACTGGAAAGTCACATCTGATTAAATGTATTCACTCTGAAGCATCAAAGATCCTGAGCAGACTGCCTGCTAATGCAGAAGAAGCTGACATATCAAATCCAACTGTTTTACTGACGTCATTTACCGGGACAGCAGCTTTTTCTATCAATGGCTCTACGTTACATTCTCTACTGAAACTACCCAGGAGTCTGAAACCACCCATTCAAGGACTTGGTAATCAACTGGATGAAGTCAGATCTGAGCTTATGAATGCTGAAATTATTGTTATTGATGAGATTTCAATGGTTTCAAAACCCCTTTTTGCTTATGTGGATGCACGACTGAAACAAATCAAAGGCACTCAGAGACCTTTTGGTGGAATGTCAGTTTTAGCTGTTGGAGATTTTTACCAGCTGCCACCAGTGCGACAGTCTAAACCTCTGTGTGTTTACGATCCAGAACAGATTGACCTATGGCAGGAACATTTTCAGATGATCACTCTAACCGAGATCATGCGTCAGAAAGATGATGTGGCCTTTGCAGAGATGTTGAACAGGATTAGAGTCAAAGAAAAGACAGATGAGCTTTCTCAGTGCGACAGAGATTTGTTGTCACAGGCTGTGACTGCACCAGAAGAATGTCCAATCGAGGTCTTACACATTTATGCCACCAACAAGAATGTGGAATCCCACAACACAGATACGCTCAAGAAGCTTCATTCAAACATTATAATCATCAATGCAGACGATTTCCAGAAGGATAAACGTACAGGCAGAATGGCACGAAGAGACAAACCATTTACAGGTGGGCGAAATGATTTACCCGACACCCTGAATGTTGCTGAAGGAGCCCGAGTGATGCTGACCAGAAACTTGGACACACTAAACGGTTTGGTCAATGGTGCTTTTGGTATACTGATAAAGGTGGTGAGATCTGAAAATGATGGACAAATAATTAAACTTGGGCTCAGAATGGACAACCGGCAGCCTATGAGACACAACCGCAGTTCTAATGCAGCATCTGATGATCTGGTTTACATTGAGAGAGCAGAGGAGAATCTGAAGTTTAAAGGCGCGGTACGCAGACAGTTTCCTTTAAAGCTAGCATTCGCCTGCACAATTCACAAAACTCAGGGTCTTACAACACAGACAGCTGTAGTTTCAATGAAGAACATTTTTGAACCGGGTATGGCTTATGTTGCTCTCAGCAGGGTGACGTCTCTCAGTGGACTCTATTTGCAGGACTTGGATGAGAAAAAGATTTACGCCAATCCCGAGGTAACTGCAGCGCTCCAAACCATGAGACAAGCCAGCATTGAGGAAATGATGCCTCTTCTTCAGGTCAGAGAAACAGCCAGCAGACCTGACACTCTTACACTGATCCATCACAATACAGAGGGTTTGCCATCTCACATCAGTGACATCAAGAGTCATCATGAAATGTGTTTAGCAGATGTTTTGTGTCTCACAGAGTCTCACCTCCAAGGCTCCTTTGTTGCAGATAGTCTTCATTTGGATGGCTACACCATGTTCAAACGCAACAGACATGTGTCCTACACAAACTTTCCTCACATGGCCAGCAGAAGTGGTGGTGGAGTTGTTGTGTATTTGAGGAATCATTTTCAGGTTCAGGTAAAACAGTATCTGCATAATGTCACTGATCTTGAGTTCTTAGTGTTGAAGGTTCAGGCTCCATTCCCTGCGCTCATTGCTGTTGTGTACAGACCTCCTGACTACAGTTTGACACCGTTCATGCAAAACCTGGTAAGTCTTTTAGATTCTCTTGAAATAATGGACTGTCACCCAATCATTGTGTGTGGAGATTTTAATGAGAACCAGTTACAGAGTGGAAGAAAACAGATTCTGGAGCAGTTTCAGTCGAGAGGGTATTCACAGCTGATCACTTCTGCCACTACAGACAAGAACACCCTGCTTGACCTCATTTTTGTTTCTCAGCCACAGCAGAATCTTCATTCAGGTGTCCTGAGAACATATTACAGTTACCACAACCCTGTGTTTTGTGTCCTGTCCTCCAGCCAATCATGAAGTCGTCTGGTGAGTTTTGAAACAATTACAGATCATGTTTGTTACAGAGTTTAATGTTTGTAGAGCATGAAAAAGATTTTTCATTGAAAAAATTGTCTTCCCTACTCTGTCTGCAAGAAGACCCTTTCTTATTGCAATGTTATTAATCATTTCACCAAATCATGGCTGAACTTCATGCAGAGCAGGGAACATCTCCCTTCTGTTATCATGCACCTCTGATCTGAAATGTGCTGCAACATTTATTAAAGCAACATCATTTATTTTTTATCCTCATGTTTTAAATTGCTAAATCTACTCTTTTAAAATGCATTTTTTCCATTGATGTAAATTGTCCTCTCCTTTTGTTGATACTTTATTTTACTGTGATGTATGTATCTCAAGAAATGAGAGCTTCCCCTCAAAGGGCTTTCAAATTATTAAATAGTAAATAAATAAATCCCAGATAAATGCAGGTATTTATTATAGGTCACATGCATAAATGCAGACACTTATATTTTATTGATTATAATACATTTTGTAGAATCAAAGGTTTGTTTGGTGAATGAGTTTTTGCTTATCATGTTTTACAGGTAAAAAAAAAAGTCAAAGGTTTTAAACTATCTTTAGGCTACCAGAGATTTCTGTAATACAAATACTTTTAGAGCTAACAGAATGTGTATAAAACTGATTTAGATATAAATGGAAAGTTTCTGCTTCAATTTTCTGACTTGGCCTTTATCCGGGTGGGTTTGGGTTTGGGTGGATAAAGGCCAAGTCAGAATTCTCTAAGCAGCTGGAAAAAGCTGCTAATAAACAAAGACATCAGAAAGCGGGGGCTTTAGGTGTAGCCCATACTTTCTGATGCACTAAGTAGATTTAGTAACTGACACCCCATACCAACATTATATTGACACTTGGGGGCTGAGATGGGTGGGTGGGGAGGGTGGGTGGTGGTTAAAGCACTTTATGTTTTGTAGGTTTATTTTCTTCAGACAGGGCACACACAGTCCTGTGTCCTTTGTGGCAAAACCTTCAAACTTCACCATCCTCAGCTGAAACAACAACATCTTAACACCATCTTCATGAACTGCTGATCCAAACCTGATCCATCAGTGCTGGACTGCACAGATAACTACATGCCACAAGGAGACTGCTGTTTTATGAGCTGCTTTACCAGTGTGTCTTCAATGGAGAAGATGACACACCCATCACCTGACCTCCTGCCTGATCTGGAGACCATCATCATGCTGCCACACTACACACCTCTGAGACCATCAATGATGACTGATACTGAGGAAACTGTATTTCCTGTCAGAGATGCTCAGTGATCCTCAGAGCAGAGAGGGGTATTATTCTTTATCTTTATTAAAAAATGTCAGTGTTTTTAATTCAGTTAATTAATTTAAATCCTGTTTATTGCATAAATAATTCCACACTCAAATGATTATACTTGTTGACACTTTCTGAGTTTTAATTCACATTATGGATTACAAATCTATGCTTTTTCTACTTTGTCTCTCTGTGCAGGTATTGCTGTCTTCTGAGTTCATATCAGTATGACATCAGTGGAGAAGATCACATCACCTGACCTCCTGCCTAATCTAGAGACCATCACCATGCTGCCACAGTCAACACCTCTGAAACAATCAAGGATGACTCATACTGAGGAAACTGTACTTCGTGTCAGAGTCCAGTGATCTACAGAGCAGAGAAAGGTATGATTTTTTTTATCTTTGATAAAAACAAAATACATGTCAGAGATTTGAATTTGATCAATTAATTCATTTAAATCCTGTTTATTTCATAAATAATTCCACACTCAAATGATTAAACTAGTTGGCAGTTGAGTGAGTTTTAATTCACATTATGGATGAAAAATCTATGTGTTTTTTTCTACTCAGTCTCTCTGTTCAGGTACTGCTGTCTTCCGAGTTTTTCAGTTTCCAAACTGAGATATTCAAACCTCATCACAGAGCTTGTGTCTATCTTCACCAATCTCACACTCACATGGTGTGAGATTGCTCTGGATTCTGGTTATGTGGCCTGCAGCACCTATGAGGTATTTCAATATTTTCTCATTGTATAACTTGTTTGTAGTTTTTATGCCGTAATATCAATGAAATGTTGTTTTTTTTCTGTATTTTTTTTTAAACCACCCATTCAAGCTCGTCCTGCATGCCTGCATTCCAGCTTCTTAGACTCTACACAAGTGGACAGAGTGTCAGTGTTTGACCGCTCTTATAGACACCAACTTCTGTCAACTCACTGCTACTGATCTGGCACCTCACTCCAGGAAGACAGAGGGTTGCAAGCCTGTCATCGTTTCCAGTGTGACTTTGCATTCTTGGGATAGCATCAGATTTTTCCCACAAATATTCAAAGGTAACACTTATTTTGAGCTTATTTATTAAATCAAAAGTCTTCCATTGTGTAAATTCTATTTGATATGTTTTTGTCTTCTTTTAGATTTAGATGCAGTGATTGAATGTGCTGCAGCTTTGTTAACTGTTTGGAAAACATCTGTTTGTGATGGTATTTAAAATTACGCTTTAAGGTGACAGTTTCCATGTAATTTCAGTCCTTTTTCTAAACAAAAACAATTTTTAATTAACATATTTTTAATTTATTTTTACCAGCACATCATTGGTCAAAGGTAAAAAGAGCCACATGTTACACCAAGAATGAATTTTTGACTCTGTTTGTGTCACCAGATTTAACAAACAATATCTGACCTATGAAATAAGTAATTGCACCATTTTTGGATAAATGTGCCATTATATTGTTTTGTATTTTCAATTGTTGAATAATTATGTTGTAGAACAAACCCAATCTGTTTAGCCAAACAACATAACTTGTTTGGTTAAATAGTGGATTTGTATAATTTTAGTCTATAAGCATAGCAAGCTGAATTCATACAAACACACAGCTCTAAATCTTGAATTGTAGGATGCACAATAATGATCATTTAATTATTATGGACATTTAAATCAGAATCTTTTGAACCATTACACATATTCTTTATAGAGATTACACAACCTCAAAATGCGAAAAAACAAAAGTGTTTAAGAGGATAAATAAAGACAGCTCAAAGTGTGTTTGTATGAATACTGCCTTAGTATGGGGTGTCAGTACGTACATGAGTATAGAATAGGTGTAACAGTGTTTTTCCACATCTGTGCTTAGACTGCTCTAATATATATAGATAATGGGTGAGACATATAGTTTGACCCATTAAGTCTATTTCAAAAGTTTATGAAGTTCATGAAGATCACATCCAGTGCTATGTGTTTCTGTTTATCCTTTTATGAGGTCACACAGCTGACATAAGTCAGAGTAGAACCATAATATTCATGTTAATGACTGTTTACAGCTACTTCATGATGACTTTCATCCTGGTCACAGTACTATGTGAAAAGCTGTAAGAGGTAAAGTTAACCCAAATAATATCTGATCATAAGTCACTTTCTAACATTGATTATTTTTCAATTGTTCAGCTGTGTGACTCTCCATACCTGAAATATATCACAATGTGAACTTCATTTCAACAGTATTCCTTAGTTTGGTACCACATTTATCATCAAATCAGGAAACTGTAAACTAATTGAAAAAAGAAGCTTTTGAAAATTTTAATGTGGAATTTGAATATGTTGTTTATGCTTGCCACACGGTATGGGCAAAAATCCAACAAATCAGAGAACATATTTTGTCTCTCACTTGCTATGTATAAATATATATGTATATGTATAAATTTTCTAATTAATAGCCTGTGAACATAAACATTGCAAACAAGGATATATTCACAATTCCAATGGATGCTTCAATTGTTTGTATAGATTTTAGATTAATTTGGTCAAACATCTGTTTGAAACTGTGGTTATCAGAGCGTTGATAAGAATGCCTTGAAAAGTTCATGACGGTCACATTCAGTGATATGTCTTTCTGTTTATCATTACTTTTGAGTGACACAGCTGACTTGAGTTTTGATCAGACTAGAACCATAAAGCTGTTAGTAGTAAAGTTAAACCAAGCAATAACTTATCATAAATCACTCTCTAACACGGGGCAGTTTTTTCAATTATTTATTAATTATTATTTAATTAATTTTCAATGTTATTAATTCCACAACTTTAACATTCTTTATTTTTTTCCTGTTTCTTTAAATATGTACATGTGAATGTCTGTTTTAATTCACTGCCTGTCAATGCCTTTAAAAAAAGCTTCAGGCGCCGCTCCGAGCTGGCAGCCAGTATCAGCAGCTCCAGCCTGACAGAGTCCTTTTTCCCCTTTAATATATGTTTCTTTGTTGTTTTTGTGAATCTTGTTTTTGTTTTTCTATTGTGGACTGTGGTTTTCTGTTGTGGACTGATCTCCCGCAATGGAGCTCAGAATTTTATGGAAAATCGTTTTTCTTATTGCATTTTTTACGGCATCTGTGTCCGGAGAGCGTGTGGAGATCCAGCCTTGCATTCTTTACAGCAGGGATCTGTTGTTAGCCAGCAGCTGTTAGCACTCGGCGCTTCCGCTGTTCTGCCTACCACCAAGCAAGCCAACATAGTGGATGAATTGGCAGCTATGACCCAACATTAGCTGCACACTGTAACCAGCATACTCCAAACACAGCACCCTCTGGCCCTTTTCATGAACTCGGGCAATTTAATCACATCTCCCTGTCCTCCCTGATATCACATCTGATGAAGACCCTCGGGAGGTTGTTTCTAAACCATCTGCGCCCCTTGGTGAGGTCTTTATTGGATCCGCTGCAGTTTGCTTACCAGCCTGGCTTTGGGGTGGAGTATGACATCATCTACCTCCTGCACCGAGCTCTGACTCACCTTGAGAAGCCTGGATGCACTGTGAGGATCATGTTCTTTGATTTCTCCATTGCTTTCAAAAACATCCAGCCACGACTTCTGAGGGACAAGCTGGAGCTATCGGGAGTGGACCACCACATGTCCCAGTGGATACTGGACTACCTCACAGAACGTCCACAGTATGTGAGGTCACAGGGCTGTGTCTCTGATACACTGGTTTACAGTACGGCAGCCTCACAGGGAACTATGCTGGATCTGTTTCTCTTCACCTGCTAGACTGCAGACTTCTCCATCACCTCCCCACACTGCCACCAACAGAAGTTCTCTGACAACTCTGCCATAGTCGTCATCACCACAGGTCTGTACTGAGTCCACTGTCCACTGTCTATACTGAGAGTACAGACAACTTATTGGGAATTACATGTCTACTTTTTAATGCACAAGTATGATACACAATCTGCAGTTTTCTAATTATTCTAAATATTCCTAACTATTTAAACATTTTTCAGTATCCTGCTCTGTTTGCACCCGATCTTTACTCAAATTTTAACAATGTACTGTACTCTGCTTTGGTAACTATTGTCCATGATGTAAATATGTAACAATTGTGTTTCTGTTCTGTGTACTGTTCTGCTTGTATGTGTGGGGGATTTTTGTGCTGCTGACACAACCACATTTCCCCTTGTGGGACAATTAAATGATTATTCTAATCTATTCTATTCTATTCTAATTAAAATCATATCCACCCAGAAACCTAGAGTTAATCATTTTGCCCTTCCACAATTATTTGAATTACAAATTAAAAGAGCAGGAATGTTAAAATCAATAATGAAAAGAATTTGTTGGCTAAAGGTACAAATCAAATATTGTTGATAGACCTGCCGACTTTATTATCTACAAAATTCAACATTAAGCCTTAATCTGTTCTGTTACTCTTCTTTTTAAAAAAAAACATTTTATAGCCTTCCAGTCTTCTAAAAATTAAAAACAAACACAAATATAAGATTATTATGTAGAATTTTTAATATATAAATACTTAACACTGAAAAATACTAAAACTGTTAACTATAGTACAGAACTTAACAAAATGTCATTAAAAATTATAAATACTCATAGGAAAAAAAAATTCATTCTTTTTAAGTTATAAAATACAATCTGTCACATTTTTTGAACAAAGTGAACAAAGGGACTGTACTGTGCAAATTATTCGCACTGATATTTTTGAATATGTACAATTTCCTTTCCCTTTATTTTAACAGTAACTTTGATTGCTGCCTCCTCCAGTTCCTTGTCAAAGGGACTCCACAGCTCACTTTGAATGTATAGGCTCTTTCCATCCTCCAGCAACACCTCCAGCTGGTTTGGCATGTCTGTTATGGCCACGCCAAAGATAACGACATCAGCCCTCTCCTCGACTTTAGTCTGTTGACACAGCATAGGCACACATTTAGCCCTGAAAACTTTAGGTTTTTTTTATCCAATAAGAAAAAAGAAAAGCTGTGGTCATCATGTGGTTATATATATATACATATACATATATATATATATATACATATATATATATATACATATATATATACATATACATATATATATACATATATATATACATATACATATATATATATATATATATATACATATATATATATATATATATATATACATATATATATATATATATATATAATATATATATATATATATATATATAATATATATATATATATATATATATATATATATATATAATATATATATACATATATATATACATATATATATACATATATATATACATATATATATACATATATATACATATATATATATATACATATATATATACATATATATATACATATATATATACATATATATATATATATATATATATACATATATATATATATATATATACAGGGAGTGCAGAATTATTAGGCAAGTTGAATTTTTGAGGAATAATTTTATTATTGAACAACAACCATGTTCTCAATGAACCCAAAAAACTCATTAATATCAAAGCTGAATGTTTTTGGAAGTAGTTTTTAGTTTGTTTTTAGTTTTAGCTATTTTAGGGGGATATCTGTGTGTGCAGGTGACTATTACTGTGCATAATTATTAGGCAACTTAACAAAAAACAAATATATACCCATTTCAATTATTTATTTTTACCAGTGAAACCAATATAACATCTCCACATTCACAAATATACATTTCTGACATTCAAAAACAAAACAAAAACAAATCAGCGACCAATATAGCCACCTTTCTTTGCAAGGACACTCAAAAGCCTGCCATCCATGGATTCTGTCAGTGTTTTGATCTGTTCACCATCAACATTGCGTACAGCAGCAACCACAGCCTCCCAGACACTGTTCAGAGAGGTGTACTGTTTTCCCTCCTTGTAAATCTCACATTTGATGATGGACCACAGGTTCTCAATGGGGTTCAGATCAGGTGAACAAGGAGGCCATGTCATTAGTTTTTCTTCTTTTATACCCTTTCTTGCCAGCCACACTGTGGAGTACTTGGACGTGTGTGATGGAGCATTGTCCTGCATGAAAATCATGTTTTTCTTGAAGGATGCAGACTTCTTCCTGTACCACTGCTTGAAGAAGGTGTCTTCCAGAAACTGGCAGTAGGACTGGGAGTTGAGCTTGACTCCATCCTCAACCCGAAAAGGCCCCACAAGCTCATCTTTGATGATACCAGCCCAAACCAGTACTCCACCTCCACCTTGCTGGCGTCTGAGTCGGACTGGAGCTCTGTGCCCTTTACCAATCCAGCCACGGGCCCATCCATCTGGCCCATCAAGACTCACTCTCATTTCATCAGTCCATAAAACCTTAGAAAAATCAGTCTTGAGATATTTCTTGGCCCAGTCTTGACGTTTCAGCTTGTGTGTCTTGTTCAGTGGTGGTCGTCTTTCAGCCTTTCTTACCTTGGCCATGTCTCTGAGTATTGCACACCTTGTGCTTTTGGGCACTCCAGTGATGTTGCAGCTCTGAAATATGGCCAAACTGGTGGCAAGTGGCATCTTGGCAGCTGCACGCTTGACTTTTCTCAGTTCATGGGCAGTTATTTTGCGCCTTGGTTTTTCCACACGCTTCTTGCCACCCTGTTGACTATTTTGAATGAAACGCTTGATTGTTCGATGATCACGCTTCAGAAGCTTTGCAATTTTAAGACTGCTGCATCCCTCTGCAAGATATCTCACTATTTTTGACTTTTCTGAGCCTGTCAAGTCCTTCTTTTGACCCATTTTGCCAAAGGAAAGGAAGTTGCCTAATAATTATGCACACCTGATATAGGGTGTTGATGTCATTAGACCACACCCCTTCTCATTACAGAGATGCACATCACCTAATATGCTTAATTGGTAGTAGGCTTTCGAGCCTATACAGCTTGGAGTAAGACAACATGCATGAAGAGGATGATGTGGACAAAATACTCATTTGCCTAATAATTCTGCACTATATATATATATATATGTGTGTGTGTGTGTGTGTGTGTGTGTAAGATAATATATATAATATTATGTCAAATTTGAAAACCTAGTTCTAAACATTTTTTCATTTAGCTTCTTCATACCTCAATCTTTGTCAGTGCCGTGCTTTGCAGCTGTATGCCATAAGAGGACTGGCTCTGCTTCAAGTGGGAGAGAGTGATGTGGTCTCCCACGTTGAAGTTATAAATGGCTGCCTCCCTCCAGAGGCAGACTGTCATCGTAAAGCCATCCTGAAATCACAAACATGACAGAATTAAAGATTTATTAATTAAATAACAACAACTCCAGTAAATAGGGGGGAAGCCTCATACATTCTGTAACAGCAATGTCAAATTTGTCACATTAGTTTAGCTATTTTCAATATAAAACTTAAATTTCAACATTACCTCCTTCAGCTGGATATTTTTGAGGGGAACATATTGTTTCCCCGACTTCACTTGTTTCACAGCAGAAAACTGAAAAGTAAATTGAAATTTAATGTCAGTAATAGTCAGTGTAGTCTGTGATTGGTTTTTATTTTTTCAGTCATCTGTTTAGATTATGTTATTGTTATTGTTAAGTATTCTGCACATGATCTTATCAAAAGCTGTTTTATATGTATCAGTTATTATGATGCTTTTCATCTACTGTGGTTATGAAACAGCTTGTGGAAAATCGTTCCATAAACAGTACATTTTGTAACTTAGTTGCATGTTTCAGCGACAAAAACTTCAATGAAAACGTTTCCAGTTTCAGATATACAAATTATATTTGCTATGTTTGTTTTTATCAAGTAGAGACTGTTCGCTAGAATCTAGCCTTTACAATACAATTCATGTAGACATGATGCAAATGGATTTTAAATCTGCATAAATACCAGAAAAGGTTTGAGGAAAATATATTTTTCTAAATTGTGGTTAGTAACAACATAATTAAGTGTCTGCTTGACAGCAAAAACAAAAATGATCATTTTAAGTGTAAACAATACAAGCAGTAATGAGTTATTTGAAAACCTAAAGCTATGTAAATTCTGATGCAGCCACAAATACCTACCTCCACCACCTCCCCTTGTGCTGTGATGAGCCCGCCACTGGCTGAACTCATCTGCAGAGCAGTGAGAGGAGCAGGAGGATGGAGGAGTTCATCTGCTTGTTTGTAAAGGTCTTCCTTTACATTGAGTGTGGGAGCCCTAAAAAACTGGGTTTTACTTGTAACATTAATGGAGAAAGGGGGCACTGTACCCCTGAGGTCATAGCCTCTCATTATAAAAGACCCCCCCTGCTGGACCTTTGAGGCAAATTCCTCGAAAATTGTGACCTTGGTCACACTCTCCCCATCAGTGATAGCTATGACTTTGTTTCTTTTGGTTGTAAGAGCTTTAGCGGTCTCATCTTTAAAATCCCAGCTGATGACTTTCTGCTGGTCACAGGAATTGAGAATTCTGAAATGCAGTGGGGGTGGCCGGAAGTATGGAGTGTCCGGGCGGTTGTTGAGAAGTTTTGTCAATGCCATTCTGAAAAAAAGCAACACAAAAACATTATGAAGTTAATACATTTCTGCTATATCCAATGGTCATATAATATGGTAACACCTGTAGCTTCTGTAGAGTCAAAGAAAACTCATAAACACCTTTTTGAGTTACCTGCTTGAAAATGACAGGTATGGCAAGTATTTTTCTGATTTTAAATACAATGTTGGTTTTAAAATAAAGTTAACAGTTCTGAGACTTCATTGAATAAATACAAATATTACAGCAGAGATATCTGAAACACACTGAAATCATTGTTCTATTCACAATTCACTCAATTTGGCAGTCTGTGGCTTTGAATGTGTAAACAGCAGAAATGATTCAACTTTATTTAAATGCCTAAAATGTTTGTTGTTTCATTAAATTTGTGTCCCCCACCCCCCCCCCCACACACACACACACACACATACATACACATAAGCATAAGCATAATGCACTTGCATATGATCTGTGCTATGGGTCTTTCTATTGGTCCCCCTTGTTAATCATTTGAGCCAATAGAATGACAGTAATGTACTCTGCTTTCATGTCAGTCCCACCCTCTGTAACTATGCTGAAAATGACCTTTTTTGATGAGAAATCCAGGGGATTGTGGGAGATGAAGTTATTCAGAATATGGTTTCCATTAGGAGTTAAGCTCTTTTAGCTTAACTCCTATTGGTTATTCAGTTTTTGTATAGCTTAATTGAGAAAGTGCTAGAAAATCTTGTTGCCAGGGCAGAGTGCCAGCCTTAAGCAATTTTAGATACTCACAGCTCAAACTTAACATCTTAAAGTTTATAAAACTCTTATAGATCTTGTAGATTGTCAGATTCTGTAAGATCTTAATATTTCATATAAAAAATTAGTACTGAAATTATTTTTCATTAATACATTTAGATCTTTTTTCAATTAAATACCCATGAAACAAGTTCATGAAACTATGACACCCACTACTACATTACTATCAATAGTAAATCTGAATTTATCAATAATGAATTTCTCTTCAATAGAAAAATTAACATAGGAAAAAGAAAAGTCAGGCTAAATTTTTGGGTACTTTGACAGTGTTTATATTGATAGCAAGTTAAATGGCTATATCCTGTGTCTTGTCCCATATTATATTGTATTATACATATTATAAAGGCAGTAAGAAAACTCAAAATTCAATACTTACGTCTTATGAAGTTCCTAAGAGCAATAAGAGTTGTCGGGGTCTCTCGAAGTCTCTTCAGAAAGATCAACTTAGGTTCCCGCCGGGCTTTAAGATACAACTTGTGACGTAATCTGTTGTCACCCGCCCCGATTGGCTAACTACAATTGTTGTGTTTCGATTGGACTATCTTGTGTTGGTTTTGTGCTCGGTTCACTAGGGTTTTTTTGTTATTGTTTTTTGGGTCAACTCCTCTAATTTTAATTATGGAATTATCATTACTGTTTTATACGTCTCAAACGTAAAATTTGAGACTTATAATATCAGTTATAGGGCTTTGGAGATTACGTCAGGCCGCAATGCATTGTGGGAGCGTGGCATCATTTTCGCAGGCCACGAATCAAAACAAACACTGTAATGGAAGGAAGATTGCTACGAACCATACTTAAAGGCAGCTCAAAAGAAAAAGGACTTTATAGAGTACGACTGGGTCCGAATGCAAAGAGACGGTACTTGTAAAAAATAGCGTGTATTGAAAATGGATGAAATTACAGCAGTGGAGAAGAAATCGTGAAGACCAACCGACTTAGCCTGATATGTTTTCGTACATGTGGAGTCAGCGCATACACATCGAACCAGTTTTGCATTATAAATGTCTGGAGGGGCATATCCAATTCACCAATGGTGGCTATTTTTAAGACTCCACGTTGTGAATACGCCGTCATTCAAACAAAGGTAAGTCAGCTCGAGTACTGCGAGTAAAATGCGTTTGATTTTCCCCCAAACATTCAGATTAGTGCAAGCATAAATTCATCCATGGGGGTAAATTGAAGTGAGAACAAGTGGAGGCTGTTAGATGGATAACATAGTGAGTTCAGTGCATTGATGTGACATTGTCCTGAAGGATCTAGTCATTCTCTATGGTTAAATAAATTGCACTAATGAATTCATATTTATTATAAATAATCCTACATACACGCTTCTGTATTTGTGTGCTGTGTAACTAAAATACATCTTTAGTTTTATACATTGATCAATGACCTGCAGTCATTGATCCTTACTTAAAGTCGAACTTCATGCTTTATCCCTCTTGAAAGGGATTGCATCCTTGCATACATACTTTAGGTTCATTTTCTGCTGGCAGATAAAAAAAAAACGGGCAGATTTAAACTATAACGTGCAGCTTTCTATAGTTGTGTAGTTGCGTCATTATGAAATGGAGAAATTCAAGCACATAAAAGCTTTTTAGCATTGTTGGAGTTTTGGCTAGGTGACTCTTAAAGACTCTTTAAAATCTGTCGGGATTTTGCCCAGACAGACAGTTTTCAATTCATATAACCATTTAATTCAGCAACTCTATGAAGATATATGTCAAAGTTAGTATGACTTTAAATGTATCATAAACAGCGGTGATGTGAAGAAAATCTTCCAAACAAGTATAACTACAACTCCCAGAATGCACCGGATGAGGGCGCGAGCAAGGTGTGCTGGTCTGGCCAGCTTACCCATGGGGGCAGTGTAAGTGAGAGAGTTTACACCAGATGAGTTTTTGCAGGCATGAATAAAAAAACAACAACAACAATAATATCATGGTTTGTTTTCGATAAAAATTTAATTCTATAGAGACACAGCAAAGATTCGGGATGTAGGGTTTTATGAGTTTATAGTGAGGCATCTCAATTGCCCCTCGGGGATAAATAAAGTTTTCTGAATCTGAATCTGGTGAGCAGCGAAACAGCAATGACACGTATGTTGCACTGACTGTATTTGCAGTACAGTTACATTTGTAAGAGAAGCTGCAGGTGAAATAACACGTTTTCAGTGAATCACTTTCATGTCGCCTGAAAACAGAACGGACGAAAGAGCTCACTTCCATTGTCTGGAGTCTGGTGACTCCATGTCTATGTTTTGTCATTGTTAATATTCTTTGATTTAATTAGCTTCATGGATACTGGTTATGTTTGCAGTGTTTATGTGTTCTCTGTGCATCCCTTGTGTTCCTTGTATTGTGTCTAGTGTTGTTGGTTCTATAATCATGTTTCCTGTTTTACTTTGGAGAGTCGTGCACCCTGTGCTTCAGTGTAATCTGTTCTGCTTCCTGCCTGTCTCCTCTCTGTTCAGTGTCAGCTGTGTCTCCCTCCTGTGTGCCATTTCCTCGTTTCCCTCTTTGTGTATATATAGTGTGTGTTCACCTCTTTTCCTCTCTTGTTTGGGCCTCTTAGATCAGATGAGTATTTGAAATATCTGCACATCTTGATTGTGGTATATTTTATTGTAGTTTCAACACTGATTAATAATCAGTTGTCATAAATGAAGCAAACCTTTCAGTTATCGATGCTAATAAGCAATGATAATAGTAAGGCTTGTTGTGACTTGTTTTGTTTGGTAGAGGCATCTTTACATATACTATCCACACACACACACACACACACACACACACACAAACATAATGCGCTTGCATAGGTTTATGCGAGTGGGCTGGGCTGGGTGTTCAGTTCTCACCTGTTCCTATTCAAGGACAGGCATTAAGCCTCTCGGGGGAGTAAGTAAGTAAAGCACTCAGTGATTATGAGAGGTCCCATTATTGACACTTTCTCACAAACCATGCCATTTTTTCCCCTCAAGCCTAAAGCTTACCATATTGTTTTTATTAAACTGGCAGAAATTTGTTTTCTTATAAATCATACACAAAATGCCACAGTAAGTAAATTTATTTTCAGAAATTCCAGAAACCTTTGATACTTAGGTAAATTTATTATCAGTTACTTGTATT
This sequence comes from Oreochromis niloticus, assembly GCF_001858045.2. Lineage (NCBI taxonomy): Eukaryota > Metazoa > Chordata > Actinopteri > Cichliformes > Cichlidae > Oreochromis > Oreochromis niloticus. Next base: position 7,963 of record NW_020327977.1, on the reverse strand, counting down.
TAGTGCTATTTATTAAAATTAGTTATACTTTTATCACAGTAACATTTTAATAAAGATATGCTGTTTGGGTACTCTGTAGGACACTGAGAAAGGACAGAGAGATTATATTCTGAGAGACTTGGTAAACAATGCATGCATGGTTGTTCAATTCAGTTCAGTGTTACTGTTTGTCTACTTGTAAAAAGATTATAAATTATAAATGACTCGGACTCTTAAATCCAGCTCCATCTTCAGTGCCATCATCTAGTCTTCTTGTTACCTGGTGGATATCACAGGCTCTGCCTCTGAATAAGTGTCTAGTCATTGTCAGTGTGTGTAAGACTGCCTCTTTATGCTTTAGTGCAGACAGAGCTTCAGTAACCTGTTGTCCTTATTTCTGATTGGTATTAGTGTGTAACTGGCAATGTGTTGTCTAAGCACACAGTTGCTTTGCTCTCTCAAACAGCACATTAATTATAACTAAAGCTGCTGGTTGACTCTTCACACCTGCACCGAGACAGAGCAACAGTGACACAAATCCGAACAGCACTAAGTGCTGAGATTCATATTCAGGACTGACCCTTTAATGTTCTTTTATAACCTGCTATAAATAATATGTTAAATGCTTGTTTGATATGTTTTTTATTGCTTTTTTGCAGGAGTTGGAACCAGTGCTAGTTATTAAAATGGTCATCACCAGACCAAGGCTCAATCAAGTCATGCAAGAAGGAATCAGGTGAGATAGTAAGCTGCTGTTATATACAGGGGTGCACATAAGTGGTCTGCAGGTGCGCATTTGCTGTCAAAATAAAAGACGCGCACCAGATAAGAAGTTGCAACGCGTGTTGCAACTATCATTATTGCACAGATGACTTTCACAGTGCCTCGTTTTACTGTCATATTATTATGCAAGGTCTTTTACGGAAATACACTGTACAAGGACTTGGCTGGTAACCCACTTCACATCTCCTTGATAAACACTGGAGAATCATGCAAAGATTTTGATGTAACAGATTGACCTCTAACAGCAACGATGGGCATCAGTGATGAGAAGACCCTTGTTGAGATGGCGTCGGTGAGTGTGCACTCTTACCAGCAGCCTAAATTACCCACAAAATCTGTAAACATTTACCAAGATCCTCCTCTTTACCCACCACTACCACAGAGTGTGTGCATGTCTGGAGTGAGGAAAAACCCTTCCACCTTGAAAAGCTTAATGGTCACAGAGGACATGGCAAATAAGATTGAGACAGCAACAGGAGAACAAGGACCAGGACTGGCATCAGCTCCATAGGCCAAGGATCACATCTTCATGTTTGAGAGGTTTGTTATTTGAGGGGTGAAACTGTGCAGAGAGAATCCTCAAAAGAATGAGACAGACTGCAGACGTGAGCACAGGGACAGACGTAGAGTTTAATGCAGTTGGAGAAAACTGCAAATTAAAAAACTTTAACTACAGGCTTCATGGCCTTGTTGTCCACTCTTAAGCTCCCTAGCTTGGTGCCTCACCAGATAGGCCGATCTTTGATCCTTCTGCACAGCCACCGTTTGGACTGGTTGAGATAAAGTGGCCTTATGTGAGTAATTGTGTTCACTGCAGATACCTTCAACTGCAGCATGGTACTCTGTCTCTCTGTAAAAGTCACTCGTACCGACTATGTTGACACAAAGTTGACAACAGCATCAGAGAGAGTATGGACTGGTGTTATTTTCATGTTCACACGCTGACCCACTTCTATCTTAAAAAGAATTGGATTTCTACTGTGTGGTCTTAAAAAGTAACAGGCTATTTAAAGATGCCAAGTTAAATGTTCAGTATGTTGGTCACTCTACTAGATGAGCAATCTGTGCAAGTGAACTGTGCAACTTCACTGACAGTGAAATTCTTAGCCAGGGATTTGTTTTGATAATACTTAGGAAGGACACATTTGCACTGCCAGCACCGGTCAGAGGGATAAAGGGTGTCAAATATTTTGTTTGCCTTGATGCTTCTAATTGCTCTCTCCACATGTATCATTAGATGTGCAATATTCTAGTGTGTGGTGATAAATCTAAAATTCCATTCACGGTAGTGGGGGATTACTGTGAGAACATTTTGTCCCAGTATTCAGACGTGGGTGTCAGAACACTGGAAACAAATTGGAATCATGGTTCCAATCATCTCAGGAGAAATGCATATCCCAATTACATTGAGTAAGGTGGATCAATTTCATGATGTGTTGTTTGTGCTAAATTTTTGTATTTCTGCTTAAGTTGTTACCTTTCTGGTAAATTATAGTATTTCTGCTACTATGTTATACTATTACACCATTGTATATAGTATATAAGCTATTCTGTTAAATTATTTCTTCCAAGTTGTTATGTTTGTGCTAAATATTAACATTTCAGCTGACAATTACAATACTTCTGGTATATTATACTATTTCTGCTAAATTACAATATTTCTGACAAGTTGCATTTCAGCTAGGTTTTTACATTTTTGCTAAGTTGTTATGCTTCTGCAAAATGATTAAAAGTTCAACTACTTTTCAAATACTGACTTCAGCTTCACAGCTGTTTCCAGCAGACAGCTTCAGCTTTACAGCATTCACACAGCATTTTCGCAGGAAATGCAAATTTTTCTAGTTGTGTGGATGCTGGAGGCATCCACACTATTGAGTTCCTGTTTCTCTTTATTCTTTATTATTATTGTGTGGATGCTGGAGGCATCCACACTATTGAGTTCCTGTTTCTCTTTATTCTTTATTATTGTGTGGATGCTGGAGGCATCCACACTATTGAGTTCCTGTTTCTCTTTATTCTTTATTATTATTATTATTATTATTGTGTGGATGCTTTAAGCATCCACACTATTGAGTTCCTGTTTCTCTTTATTCTTTATACTTTATTATTATTATTCTAGTTGCCACTTTTTCACTTTTTTTGGCACTTAACTACTTCCACAATTTTCAGCCGATTTTCACCGTTCAAATTTTAAACTATTCTGCTATTTCTGCTAATGATCGCTATATCTTTTGGTGTTTATTACTGTTATACTTTTTAAAATATTCCACTTTTTTCCTTTAATTTGTCCCATTGAAATGAATGGGAAACTTCTGCAATTCTGCTAAATTTTGCTTGTTTTTGAAACTTAACTACTTTTTCCTACTTTCACGTAGAACAACCATTCAAACTTTAAAATGTTCTCAAATTATTGGGCTATTCAGGAATAAATCAGATTTTTCAAATCTTTTACCGTTTTATTTTTATGCCTCTTAAAGTTTTGAGTTGGAAAATTGTGATTTTTCACAAAATACATGCGTTGTTATGGTTGCTATGCACTTGGCTTCCAGTGTGCCACTGTAGGTTTCGCAGTCTTCTCTTCATGTCCGAACAACTTCTTGCTACTTGCTCAGTTTTCACTCAACTTCCACACATTATACATCAAAACGTAGGTATTTTTGCTGGCTTTCCGAAAATGTCACCATCATTGTTGTGAGACTTATAGAATTTTGGCAAATCTCCTCAGAGCAACACAAAGTCTGAAAACTCTCCATAGAAAGTCAATGGAGAGTTTGTTCAAAATCACCGCTTGATTTCTGTAATGAGAGGCATATTCGAATCGTCATATCTCCTTAACGAAGCGAAGTTAAAACATGAGGCTTGTCCCAGTATATCTTCAGACACTCCTGATGCTCACAATTCAAGAATTTTTTTCTCACCTATTACCGTTCTGAGATGAGTTACACTTGTTTGAGCGTAGGAAATTCGTCCTTCGCTCAGATTTCTTCAGATTTCAAACTCTGGAAATGAACCACTTTTTTCTCTCGTCATAACTTTTTGTTGGATTTCCACAGAGACCTGAAAATTTCCATGATTGTTCACCAAAGCCTGCTGTCTCTTACGGTGAAAAAATGATATTGATACTCCAAATAGATTTAGAGTTAGAAAGCGTTGTTTGAGGGCAAGTCAAGGCAGTTTTTGCTTTGCTCTACTCAGTTATGGTGCATTAGAAGTCAAATATCTTTAATAATTCATATTTTAATGATACATTGTCAACACTTTAAGATTCCCCCATCTCTTCTGAACAAAACGGTGTAAGAATGACCGTTCTAGCCCCTATAGTTAGGAAATTATGGTCATTTGTTTGAGGGGAGTCGTCATTATGAGAAATAGACTGCAAAAATCCTGTGTCTCTCTGTGCTGCATGCACCTGTTTTGGCGGGAAAAAGTGCACACGCTCTCTGATTGGTGGATTCAAATTCAGCAGCTCCCAGGCTGCTTGACTGAGCTAGAAACTTACTTCTCTCTCCCTGTGTGTGTGTGTGTGTGTGTGTGTGTGTGTGTGTGTTTGTGTGTGTGACAGAGAGAGAGAAAGAGAGGGCGAGACAGAGTTTTTATGGGAGCATCTTATTGTATGATTTAAATTCAATATATTTAGACTGGTTGACTGAATTTGATCCTGTGTGTGTCTCTCTGTGCATGTGTGTTTCCATATGTTTCCATATTTCTGATTGTGTGACTGTTACACTTTTTTTGCTCAGTTTTTTTTTCATTTAACAAGTACATTTGAAGGACCCTTAGCATGTTCAGCATTTTTTCAGCTGTCCATTTTGCTTTTCCAGTTTTTCTGTTTAAGTTATTACTATTGTGCTGAATCATACTATTTCTGCTATTTTATAAGATTTGTGCTAAATATAGTATTTCTACCCAGTATAGTATTTCTGATTAATTATAGTTTTTCTACCAAATCATATTACAGTATTTTTGCTTTTTATACCATTTTTATAGGATTTTTATATTGCTTAATATAGTATTTCTGCTTTTTATAGGATTTGTGCTTAATACAGTATTTCTGCTAAATGTAGTATTTATGCTTAATCACACTATTACTATATATTTCTGCCAGCTTCCCAGCCAGCCAATCATATCTGAGGTCTGCCGTTTCTTCTCTCGTCATATCTCAGCGACGGATGTACAAAGAGCAATGCAAATCACAGTCAAAGTACACCAAAGTCTGCTGATTCACCCAGTACAAGAATTATGCTTCTAGTCCACCTAGTTTTTGAGTTACACGACGTTTTGTAACTCCAAAAAACGGTGTTTTTCGCCTCTCACCGCAATCTAATTCTGACTGCTCATCACCCTGTTTTCCAGGCGCTCGTTCTCTTTCCCAGTGGCGCAGTTGGTAGTGACACAGGTCTGCAACCCAAAGGTCGTGGGTTCAATTCCACCTTGGTCAACATGTTTTTTTCCCTACAAATTAATACACTGTCACAGACCACTAATTCATATTGATCATTTATTACAATTCTGCAAACTTTTATGATTTTACCAGCTTTTCTAATATGGACCTCACATTCTTGTTTACACTTCATGGCACAAATACTCTTCCCTTTAGGCTCTGTGTATGTGTGTGTGTATCAATATTTCTCCCTTTTTAAAGTATTACTCCTCCATAATTGTATTTCTGTTAAATTAAAGTACTTTTACTACATCTTAGTACTTCTGCTCAATCATAGTATTTTGCCAAATCATGGTTTTTGTGCCAAATCATAATATTTGTGTTATGTTATAGTATTACTACTAAGTGGAGGAATTTCTGTCATGTTACAGTATATGTGCTGATTACAGTATTTCTGTATAATAGAATTTTGGCAAATCTCAGACCAACACAAAGTCTGGAAACTCTCCATAGAAAGTCAATGGAGAGCTTGTTCAAAATCACCGCTGGATTTCTCTAATGAGAGGCATTTTCAAATCGTCATATCTCCTTAACGCAGCGAAGTTAAGACATGAGGCTTGTGCCAATATATCTTCAGACACTCCTGACGCTCACAATTCAAGAATTTCTTTCTCACCTATTACCATTTGGCCATGAATTGGGTTTGTTTGAGGGTAGGAAATTCGTCCCTCGCTCAGATTTCTTCAGATTTCAAACTCTGGAAATGAGGCACTTTTTTCTCCCGTCATATCTTTTTGATGGATTTCCACAGAGACCTGAAAATTTCCATGACTGTTCACCAAAGCCTGCTGTCTCTTACGGTGAAAGAATGATATCGATACTCCAAATAGATTTTGAGTTACAAAGCATTGTTTGAGGGCAAGTCAAGGCAGTTTTGGCTTTGCCTCTACTCAGTTATGGTGCATTAGAAGTCAAATATCTTCAATAATTCATATTTTAATGATACATTGTCAACACTTGAAGATTCCCCCATCTCTTCTGAACAAAACGGTGTAAGAATGACTGTTCTAGCCCCTACGGTTAGGAAATTATGGCCATTTGTTTGAGAGGAATCCTCACTATGAGAAATTCACTGCAGAAATCCTGTCTCTGTGCTCTGTGTGTGTAAAAACGGCTGCACCTGTTTTGGCGGGAAAAAGTACACAGCCTCTCTGATTGGTGGATTCAAATTTAGCAGCTCCCAGGCTGCTTGACTGACCTAGAAACTTGATTTTCTCTCCCTGTGTGTGTGTGTGTGTGTGTGTGTGTGTGTGTGTGTGTGAGACAGAGAGAGGGAGATAGAGAGGGCGAGAGAGAGTTTTTATGGGAGCATCTTATTGTATGATTTAAATTCAATATATTTAGACTGGTTGACTGAATTTGATCCTGTGTGTGTGTCTCTCTGTGCTTGTGGGACTTTTTGCAGCTGTCCATTTTGCTTTTCCAATTTTTCTATTTAAGTTATTACTATTGTGCTAAGTCATAGCATTTGTGCTGCTTTTCAGTATTTGTGCTAAATACAGCATTTCTGCTAAATCATACTATTTCTGCTATTTTATAAGATTTGTGCTAAATACAGCATTTGTGCTAAATCATACTATTTCTGCTATTTTATAGGATTTGTACTTAATATAATATTTCTGCTTAATTATAGTATTTCTGCCATTTTATAGTATTTGTGCTAAAACATAGTATTTCTACTAAATGCAGTATTTCTGGGTAATCATTGTATTTCTATATATTTCTGCCAGGTCCCCAGGGAGTCAGTCCTAATATTCAAATTTACATATCAGGACCTGGACGGCTTCCCAGCCAGCCAATCATATCTGAGTCCTGGCACATTTAAATTTGCATATTGGGGCATTCATGGCTTCCCAGCCAGCCAATCATATCTGAGTCCTGGCACATTCAAATTGCATATTGTTGCCTTCATGGCTTCCCAGCCAGCCAATCATATCTGAGTCCTGGCACATTCAAATTTGCATATTGGGACCTTCATGGCTTCCCAGCCAGCCAATCATATCTGAGTCCTGGCACATTCAAATTTGCATATTGGGACCTTCATGGCTTCTCAGCCAGCTAATCATATCTGATCCTGGCACATTCAAATTTGCATATTGTTGCCTTCATGGCTTCCCAGCCAGCCAATCATATCTGAGTCCTGGCACATTCAAATTTGCATATTGGGACCTTCATGGCTTCCCAGCCAGCCAATCATATCTGAGTCCTGGCACATTTAAATTTGCATATTGGGACCTTCGTGGCTTCTAAGCCCACCAATCATCTATGTCATATATCTCTAATATTTCATATTTTTATTTTAAATGGTCAGCATTTCAAGATTCCCCTATGTCTTCTGAATAAAATGGTCTAAGAATGACTGTTTTAGCCCCTACGGTTAGAAATTTATGGCTGTTTGTTTGAGGGGAATTCTCACTATGAGAAATAGACTGCAAAATCCTGTCTCTCTCTGTGCTGCATGTGTAAAAGCCTGCACTTGGTGCACCAGTTTTGGCGGGAAAAAGCATACAGCCTCTCTGATTGGTGGATTCAAATTGAGAAGGTCACAGCTGTTTGACTGACCTAGAAACATGCTGTTAACAGCCCCTGTTCACTTTCTGCTGCTGCTGCTGTGTGTGTGTGGTGTGTGTGTGTGTGTGTGTGTGTGTGTGTTGTGTGTGTGTGAGACAGAGAGAGAGAGAAAGGGAGGGCGAGAGAGAGTTTTATGGAGCATCTTATTGTATGATTTAATTCAATATATTTAGACTGGTTGACTGAATT